>NC_088927.1:62765000-62772500 GCF_038396675.1 Hydra vulgaris | reverse complement strand
GACAAATTTAAAAATACAAACATAAAAGATTTTTTTTTTTTTTAAAGTACATTAAAATAAACTACGTACGCAATTTTGTAGAACTTGTTATCAGCTAAATACTTTAAAACGCTTATTAAGAGGGGTTAATTTATTACGATGGGGGTTAGATATATTTAGGCCCCCGGTTAATCCATTTCGCAATATTTTAAAACAATTTAACTCGAGGGGTTAATTTATTTCGAAATAGATTAACCGGGGAGTTTAAATGGTTTAACCGGGAGTTAACTTTTCGGGGAGTTACTTCATTTCGCGTCACCTGTACAAAAATTATTTTCGGAAATTATTTTTAAAATGTACTCTTGCGTGGAAATTTTAGCCTAGAGCTAATGAATGGGGGTTGGGGGTGGGGCCTTAACTAAAGGTGGTTGGGAAATTTTACAGAACACCAATAAAACCCTACTTTTTGACAAACCGAGATTTATGAGATTTTTTAAAGTTCAAAGCCTGATTACACTTAAAAAAAAAGAGGTCAAAAATTGCGTGACGTAATTTTCGGACTACCCCTTATGAGACAGCGCAACATAGTTAAAGCGAATTAGTAAAACTTAAATCGTAATTTTTTATAAAAATTTTATTTTATCTATAACTTTGGTTATAAAGAAATTAAATGAATAATTATTTTTGTTTAATGTAACCATTTCTGTTTAAAAAAGATTTCCTAAAGCTTTTGTTTTTTTTAATGGTGTTTATACAAATTTTATGAGTTTTATAAAGTCTCGTTTTGAACTTCTTTTGAAAAACGTCCCTTTTTAACTTTATTCGAAGGAAATCTAAGTTATCTATATTTCTTTGGAATAATTAAAATAGTTTCAGCACCGAACAAAGTCCTCATTTAAAAATAACATTCAAGAAGAACTTGAGATTTCACAGGTCTGGAAATTAAAGCTAAAGTTATGATTCCACAATATACTATAGTTATATTATATTAATTAAAGGAAGAAATAAAGGAAATATACTGTATTAAATTAATGAGAGTAAGCCTTAATATGCTTTAGGTGGGTGGGAAAAGTCTTCAAAAATTAATAAATGTCCCCTCCCGTGTATCAAGCACCTAAGATTAAATGATTAGCTGCTCATTGTATATTTTATTAGATAGACATTAAGTTCTAGGCGTTGTCTTTGCTTTTTATGATCACCATGCGTTACTATACAAATAGCAGCTTATCGCGCTAACGCAACTAAGTTTAAAGAATGTGCTGTACACGATTCATAGTCTTCGAATGTATTTACTTTCAACAATTAAATTAAAAGAGCAACATATTTAAATTATTGCGTTTTACTGCGCGCAAATTTTAAAATCAAATTTCCCTTCCAGTAAGTTTATAACGTTAAAATATTACTGAAGCAACGTCATGTATAGGGTTGCCATTATGCCTTTTTTTCCGAAGGAGAACGCAATAAAAATTTTAATTTTAATTACACTCTTTATTGCATAAAAATAAACTCCATGAATTCATATTACGGATTTTACAGGAAATTCTATTTTACCTATATCGAATAATATTTTTTTATCTTTATTATTGAGTTCTATATTTATGGAGGTTCAGCACTAGGTCAAGGATGTTATTAACAAAAGAAGGTCTTGCAACATTCTTCACAAGGTCAACAGACTCTAAAAAGTCGATGCTAGATGTACAAACATGTAGATGCATTTTTAGTGCTGCCACTAAATGCCGTCCACTGTATTCCAGAGTAATTGAAATCACCAACTGTTTCTAACTCAATATCTATTTTATTTTCTTGAGTTACTGGAGAAATGAGACTAAAATTGATTTGTTGTGTTTTATACTTGTAGATGGCAATAAATACATCCAAACAAGAATTTCCTTCTTTTGTGAAAAATTATACACCAAACCTGGTTTACAACAACATTATAACAATGATCAATTGTATTATAGCATGATGCTTTTATATCGTTTCTTATATAAATTGCAACACCACCATGTTAGCAGGGCCGGGTTAAGTACTTCTTGGCCTTCCGGCACTTTAGACCTTCAGGCCCCTGTTGGCCTCCTAGTATTAAAATTTAACAGCAATTCAAAATAAATTTAAAATTTTTCTATATGTTGCGCTATGGCTTTATAATGTATTTTCTTTTTTATTTAAACAAGCATCTCGCGTTATTTATTATTAAAAACACCCTGCAATTAGTATAGGTTTTAAAACACCCTTCTGTATTTTAAGCTTGCAAATGCAGATATATTATCTTTTAGGTCGATGGAGTCTATTACCCTGTTTTCTATTTGAACGATAGAAAGATCTGAAAAACGTTCTTGAAAAAAAGCTCCAAAATGAAGACCATAAGTGAAAGTTAAGATCAGTAGGATATCGGTCAACAAGGTTTTGTGCACTGCAAGTAATATCAGAGATTTCCACGCTGCGGAGATTCACAAGAAAACCAAACAGTGAGTATAATTCAGAATAGGCTTTCTTTTTTTTTATCTAGATTACTCATTAGTTTGTTCGTGATCTCATTAACGTCGGCAATCATTAAAGATCGCTTAGAAAACACAGTAGTTTCCACACTGTTTTTCCACACTGTCAGAAAAAAAAGGTTTTAATGATGTAGCATCAATCTTGTTGCGCTACTTTATTGAAATATTGTCTTTAGAAGTAACTCACCTTCAACTCTTCTGTGATTCATGTCCTGGACAGAATAAAAATTGGACTATGTTACGGTTTTTTTACTACATGGTCCAACAGAAAAACAGATTTGAAATGATAATTTTTTTTCCATCAGAGGACACTCTTATATGGAGTGTGATCAAGACGTGATTTTGATAAATCAAAAGCTTCATGCAGACACACCAGCCAGCTATCTAAGCCAATTTAAGGACGCCAAAAAAATCCCATCTCCTTTTCACGTAATGTCATTCAAAAATACCATAATTTTAAATGTTTTAAACATTGTTAAAACTCTCTTTCTTACCTCTTCTCCAATTAACCCCTAGCTACTTCAAGAAATTCCATCTCCAAAAGCCACCTTTAATAGCAGGAGATCCAAGTTCGAAACGAACTCTGGACACATATTCGCGTCACAGTAAGGAAGGAGGCGTAAACTTCTTAGTTAAATGCACTACCGCAGTGCTCTGTGACAAGACCGATATGTCTTCTTGGGGCACCTAAATAACAAAATTAAAAAAAAAGTAAAAAATAAAACTAAAAAAAAGCCAGTTAAAAAGAGGATAATCTTCTAGGAGCTCCTTCAACCTTCAAATTGAGCCTTTTTTTTACCTATTTCCTCATTAATGTATAAAGACTTACAGCTTCTCAAAAATTTTTGCAAGCAAGAGATATTTTACAACCATATTCCCTACCGAAGTGAAGATCAATCATCTCTTTTAAATGAATACTCTGACTTTGACGATAAAGAGGAAATAGAATTCCGAAATTTAAATTAATGCCACTTTTTGACTTCTTTTTTTGCATTTCTTTAAAAGGATTTTATGCATTTGTGTGTTGTTTATTTTATTTGGCTTCTTATTTATTTGTTAATGTTTCACTTGTTGGTTTTTTTAAATAATACATGGTGGATTTTTCTTAATTTTTTTTTTTGCTAATATAAAAAGTAACATAATAAAATACGATAGTCGTGGTTTGTAAAAAGATATTGCAGCTTAAATTGCTCAAAAAAATGTTTTGGAACGCAGAAACCGGAAACATTAACTTTTTGATTCAGGCTGCAAAATTCTATAGCAAACTAACAGTTTTCGGAAAGGTTTGAAAGGAATACACTCAAACCTCTTTTTGTGCGGTAGATAGGGACCGCATAAAAGAAAACGCATAAAAAAATATAATGACGTATGTACATACACATATTACACATTTTAATCGTTGAGATTGAAATTATTGCGCGTTCAAAAATTAAATTATATGAGATCGCACAACAAAAATCGCATAAAACAAAACGCACAAATAAAGTATCGCATAAAAAAGGACCGCATAAAAAGAGGTTTGAGTGTACATTTTTTTTTCACTCTAAAGTCACTTTTAAAACAATATAAATTTAGACAAGAATGCTTTTTGTAAAACTAAAGAATAAAAAAAGTCTTTGAAAATTGATTTTAATCTATATCAGTTTTCCTTCCACTCTTTATATATATATATATATATATATATATATATATATATATATATATATATATATATATATATATATATATATATATATATATATATATATATATATATATGTATGAGTGTGTGTGTGTGAGTGTATTTACTTTTCTATGATCAAATTTATTTAAGTTAATAGGCAAATAATAAGACTCTAAAGTTGGGGTAATATGGGTTATGAAGTATTTCTTAGAGGATTGGAAAACACCATTCTAATTAAGTTTAGAAAAAGATTGAATGAATTTAACCTGCGTCTTTATTAAAAATAAAATTATTCAAAATTTTTCAGTATTAATCAAAAAAGCTCTAAAAAATTTGTTTTTAAGGGCTTTGCTTTTTAACTCAAAATCTTTAAACCTTTGTTAATAAAAAAATCGCCTAAAATAATTTGTACCTTAAAAATCTTATAGAAATTCATATTTGCTACGATTTACTGATAATAACAACTAATGAACCATAGTTATAAAAAACTTAATTACGATATAAATTGGAAGTGTTCAAGTCATTCGCCTTGCAGTTCTTCTTATAGTCTTATTATACAGGCTTTGCTTCACATATAGTCCCTTAATATAATCTTCGCCTTACATATAGCCCCCTCATAAAGTCTTACAAAAGTATCGCTGGAGATTACTATTTTTTACAAGCTTCTAGCATTAAATCTAAACAATTTACTGTAATTTACCGTTTTGATTGGTTTTTGATTGATCAACAATAGTACTCCATACTGGCAAGTAGGATTAACGCTAGGTGCGTTAATTAATCCTACTTGCCAGTAAGTCCTACGTTCACACGTTGTCAGGAGTATAAATTTAGATGTTTTAAAATAAATTCTGTAGTATAAAAAGATATTTTAAATCTCACAAAACGTAAACTTAAATCTCACGTAAAAATCTCACAAAACGTGTATTAAAATCTCACGTAAACATCTCACAAAACGTGGACTAAAATCTCACAAGAATTGACAATAAAAAAACAACGTATATACATTTATTTGGTAAATTTTGTTGTACAAAAGTATATACAGCTCAAATAAATTACAAAACAACTTAAAACCTTTTTAGAAAATTATTCACTTCTATATATAACGCCTTACTGGCATTGTAAAAAAACAAACAAAAGCAAAATATTTAATTTACAAATTTAGGCAAAAGATCTTGTTAAATACAAATAGCTTTATCTACAAATAGGGAAGAGGGGGGAGGGGCGTATAATTGAAAAAAGGACAAATAACTAAAGAAGTAAACCCATATTAAACAAAGAATACGCTTGCAATTACTGCTTACACGGAGCTGAAACTGAAAATTTACAAAACTGAGAACTTATGAAAGGTATATTCTATTATTTTATTAAAAACAAAAGAAAAAAAGAATTGAGAATTGAGAACATATTAATTTAAGTTTTTGATATAGCTATGAAGACCCCATAAGTTCTCGAAGTTCTCGAATTTTTCATCTTTCAAAATAATGTCATGTTTTTATTCAGAATCAACTCCGTTTAATAGTCATGTATCCTCTAATAAATCTGACTTATTATAATAAACGTCGTCAAATTTTTTTTTATTCGCATATCTTACACAAACGGAACTACGTGGTTCTTTTTCATCCATTACAACTTCACTTGGAGTTGTAATTTGAGCATGCGTATGCGATGAGCACGATTCATTAAATACAGGAACTCTATTTCGTTGCGATGAGGAAGACTTTGACGCTGCGGATTCATTGTAGTCCTTACTTTCTATAGGAGTTCCTGGTAACGATGCATCTATATATTTATCAGTTTGCTCAAATGCTTCAGGGGGAAATTCAGGAATAACTTCTAAAACATAGAATAAAAAATTTTTAAGAATAAATTAATTTAATTTTTATATTTTTCATTTTACAAGAACTAAAAAAAAGAAACTTTAAACACCTTTTTCCTATGCCTACCTTTTTCAAGAAACAAATCTTCGGTGTCCTGGTTGCTGATCATCGATGCGCTTTTGTAGCTTCTCCCACTTGCTCTATTTTTATTTTCAGTGCAAAAACTCCTCGCAGAACGTGATCGTCCAAACGAACGGCGACCTTTAGAGGACAATGAACAACGTTGACGAGCTATTAAAGTACAACATTACACATTTTATAACTAAGAACCATTTTAATTCAAAAATTAAAAAAAACATCATACTAATTAAATTATTGAAAAAGAAAAAATAAACAAAAATAAATAAATAAACGTAACAAAAACATATTAGAGTAAATACAACCAGAAAATTAATAGCGAAAACATACAAAAACTGATTTGAGAATTGCAATCTTCTTCGGTCTCAGGATTAAAACCATTCAACGCTTCAATTAAATCTACTTCTTCTAACTGATCATCCTAACACAGTAAAAAATGATGTTAACATGTACATTTTTAACTTAACATAGCATTTTCTATATATTACTAATTATATAATTTAAGAAATACTAATAAAAAATGATAATGTAAACTACTGCTGTTGTTTAGTGATAGAGCGTTCACTTTATAAGAAGTTTTTTGTTATTGGTGCATAAGAACTAATGATGATATGCAAAAACACCCCAAAAATAAGAGCATAAATAATATAACAGAATAAAATCTAATTACCTACCTTTCGAAAAAAAACTTATTAATTTTTATTAATACATTATTATTAAAAAATGTTATCTTAGTAAGAGAATTTTGCTATAATTTGGCACAAATCTTAAACGCATTACTATTTTAATTCATTGGTGACAGGTGAACCGGCAAATTCAATGATAGAAAATAAAAGCGTCAGGAGCAGGTTTGCGGTACTACTGAAATTTTTTTTTTTGATAGTCCATTGAAGATTTTAATTTATTATTTAAAGAAGTTTAAACATTATTTGGTTGGATAAGGTTTGCTTAACTTTAAAGATATTAATCCAAAAAATGGACAATTTGTTGATGATCAAATGTACCTCAGAAGAGCAGAAAAAAACATTACCAATATAAAAAAATTCTTAAAAAAAACAATATAATAATATATATAATATATATATTATATAATATAACCATATAATAAGATATACAATCTTAATTCCTATAATAAGTTTACATTTTTTTAAATTTTTTTTGCTAAGTTACAACTTTTAATCTTTATATATTATATATAAACATTAGAGCATATTAAACATAAACATGTGCAAAAAATGTGTTTGTATTTACTCACATCAAAATAAAGAAAAGAAGAAAGAAAAATAACTTCCAGCTCACTTCAAAACTAAAAAATATGACCTGTGGCAAGGAAATTGGTTTATTCAAGGAAACCATTGCAAAAGTTTAAACCTATTTTGATACTAAAAATAAACTGTATACAAGA
>NC_088927.1:62727500-62755000 GCF_038396675.1 Hydra vulgaris | reverse complement strand
GTGCAGTTACATTTAGACATAGTGTTGTTACTTTTTTTAAAGAAACGCTGCAAAAAAATTTAACTATATTTCTTATTACATCACATTATTTGATAAATCTTTTTTTAAAAAAATCAAATAGATGTTTGCTGTTTGGACCTACATATATACACATATATATATACATATATATATATATATATATATATATATATATATATATATATATATATAATATATATATATATATTATATATATATATATATATATATATATATATATATATATATATATATATATATATATATATATATATATATATATATATATATATATATAGAAAGTTATTAAATATAAAGGAAAGTTTTGAAGTTCTTAGATATTGGTTTACTAGCTCTACTAGTTTTTAATACTAATTAAAATTAAAAAGCCCACTCACTAAACATCAGCGATATTGTGAATCAGTTCCGCTTCCTTCATAAAGAATTTTTAACCTTTTTAGTTGATTTCTATCTAATTAATTTAATTTCTACAGTAACTCAATGATTTAATTATTTGATTTGTTCATCTAAGAAGAATTGCTTCAAATGTGTTAAAATTTTCACGCAAAATATAAAATTGTTATTAAAAAAATTAACTTTTTTATTTATAAAATAGCTTAAATAAAACTTCGCTTAAATAAAACTAAAGCTAGCGTTAGTTTTATTAGTAAGATTTTTTGACTATTTTTATATTATTTTTTGACTATTTTTATATTGGAGGCCTTTTTATGTGCCAGAACGTAAAAATGATAAAAAAAAGTCTTTTGACTATTTTGAGGCCTGTAACATTCTGGGGCTTGGGGCTATAGCCCCCTTAAATCCCAACCCTCCTTAAACCAGCACTGGAAATAAGACACGAGTATATAAATAAAAAATATATTACACTTTTTAATAAATAAAAGAACATTTGTTTCCTTATTAAGCAATTGTAAGATGTTACTTTATATAAAAAATGTCGCCTAATTTTATAAAAAAATTATAAAAGAGCAATGTTTCGAAAATATTTGTTCTAAATGTAATTTATTTTGCTTTAATTTTTTTCGCGTTTAAAAGTTATTTTCTTTTTCTAGTTAATTTTTTTATGTAATTGTCTCTCATCGGCCCAAGAAATCTTTTTTGCGCTTTTTTTTTTTTTTTTTGAAATGTTCTCAAAACGACTAAAAAATCTGGCCAGCTTTTCGCAACTAAATATTATTCCTGTAGTCAGTTATCGAGAGCGATCGCTCCCGCTTCCTGACCAAGCCTGATATATACATATATAATATATATAGGGTGTATAATATATAGGGTGTATGTATGGTATGTATATATATATATATAAGGTGTATAATGGTGAATATATACAATGTATAATATATATATAAGTATAATGGTGTATATATATAGGGTGTATAATATATAGGTGTATGTGTAATATAAAGGGTGTCCCAAAAAACAACATTTTTGAAAATAATTTGCTCCCACCCCCTAAATGTGTTTTATCTAATACAAAAACACTTGGTTTAAAATTTTTTTTAAATAAAAAATATTTTAAGGGGTCCCTCAAGACCCTCAAATATTTAATGGGTCCCTAACTTTTTTGAAAAAAAAGTTTTTTTAAAATATATCAACCTGGTACTCATATGAAGCAAAATTATAAAAAAATTTCAAAATAATGTTAATTAAAAATTTTTTTTAGTTTATTTATCAAAATTATCATAAAAAAACATAAAAAATGCATTTTTTCATTTTTTGTTATAAAACGTAATTTTTTATGTAATAAAAAATTACGTTATTTAACAAAAAAACACAAAAAACAATTTTTTTTCGAAATGAATACTATTTTTGAAATTTTTATATAATTTCACTTCATTTGAGTACCAGGTTGACATATTTTTGAAAATATTATGAACCCATTAAATATTTGAGGGTCTTGAGCGACCCCTTAAAATATTTTTTTACTCAAAAAAATTTTAAACCTAGTGTTTTTGTATTAGATTAAACACATGTAGAGGGTGGGAGCAGATTATTTTCGAAAATGTTGTTTTTTGGGACACCCTAATATATATATATATATATATATATATATATATATATATATATATATATATATATATATATATATATATATATATATATATATATAAATATATATATATATATATATATATATATATATATGCATATATATATATATATAAATATGTATATATACATACATACACATAGACATATATAGACATATGCACACATATATACATATTATACAAATTGAAAAGTAGAGGATTAAATAATTTTCCAGATGATTAAAATTTTGAGCTTTTTTTTAATTACCTTTTTTATTGTGAATTAAAGATTGTCATTGTCTTAAAACTGTTTAATTTAGCAATCATAAATATTTTTAAAACTTTAGGATTTTAAAATTCTTTTTTTTGTGTTAAAATTCTTGCAAAAATTGGCAATCAAATTTGATCGGCCATAATTAATTTTGGGAGTTCAAAGTATCTATTTTTCCAAAAGTTGACAATAATTGATTGTTGGTTGGCCATTATTTTAAGGCAAACATCTATACACATAGTTATATAGAGAAAATAAGAATTTCTTTTTATATGATTACAAAAAAAAATTTTACCATTATTTTTTGTTTCATAAACTTGATTGTAAATATTCCTTCAGACAACTAAAAAACATTGTTATTAATGTTATTTTAAATAAGTTTTTTAAAAAACTTTTTTATGGCAGTTAAGTTAAAATGTTTTTATCAATAAAAAAAACAAAGCTAAACTTAAGCTGCCATAAAAAAAGACATGAAAAATAACATGAAAAAAATTTATGTTAGCTTTATATGTAAAGCAAAATGTTTTGAGAAAAAACATATAGCTAACATTTCCATGTTAGTTATATGTTTATATCAAGATATTGGAGCTGTTTTTGTGATTATATCATTTAAATTATTGTTTTTTTACATAAATCATTAAAAAAATATATTTGTAAAAGATTTTATTTATAAATAAGAAATATAAAAATTATAAAATACGATGTACATATAAAACACAAATATAAAATACAAGTATAAAAACCTTTTCAATACCAGCTAAAGTTGCTTCAGATTGGCCAGGAAAATCTATAAACAAAATGATATGAATAAACTTTATATCACATTTGCAGGTTGATATGCTTATATTAATTTCCAAATGATTAAATTAAAGATAAAATAAGGACCTGAATTAATGCTGAGCTAAAATTAGACCAACTAGTTGTTTTCCAAACAAAATGAGAGTTATAAAAACTTTAATTAATTGAACTTTTAAACTTAAAAATAGTTTGAAATAACAAATGGAAACATTTTTTTCAAAAAAAAAAAAAAAAATCACCACCAATACATAGCGATTGATAAAAAAATTTAAAGTAATTATATATAAAAATTAATTTTAGTAATTAATTTTTATATATAATTAAAAGATTAATTTTAGGGAAGTTTTTTGATAAAAAAAGGTTATTAAAATTTTAAATATGTCTTAAAAGTATACAAAAAAAAAGAAAATAAAAAAAATTCTTTTTTTCATCCTGGAAATTTTGTCAAGGTTATTTTAATATAAAAATTGTTTACTTTTCTTTTAAAATACAAAAACACTTATCGAACAATGACAAACATCCTAAGAGTATAAATTGCATATATAAATATGCAAATTATAGTGTATCCTAAATGCCACATGAAAAAAAAATAAAAAAAAATAATAACTTGATTTAATATAATTTTGATTGTAAATAAAATAAAACTGATATAGTAGTGAAATGGGGAAAAAAAATGTTTTAGAATAATCTAACAATATTGAAATAGAAGTGGCTAGGCACTAAACAAAAAGAGGCAATTCAAATTTTTAATTCTAAGTGTGTATATATATATTAGTATATCAAAAGAAATTTTTATAATGATAAAAATTTAAATAGAAATCGTAAGATTTTTTAAATATTTTTATAATTTTCATCATCAAAATGTACATAAACCTCAGAACAGCTAATTACTAGAGAAAAAAAAAATTTATATGTATTTATATATATGTGTGCATATATATATATATATATATATATATATATATATATATATATATATATATATATATATATATATATATATATATATATATATACACACACACACAATTATACATAAACATAAATACATATCTACATATATAAATATGTATAGGGTAAACAATCCATTAAAAGAGCATACTTAATTAATGACTGGACTTATTGATTTCAAATTTCATTTCTTATTAAGTCTTTTTCAAGATCAAATTTAAAATGGAATAAAGCATGTCTTTTAAAGTTCAACATTTTTTATACCACTATTATTATATTATATATATTATACCACTAACATTTTATCAATTTTTAAAATCTGGTTTTACCCTCAACTTTCTCTTTGTTTTATGATCAAAACTAATAGATTTGATTATCTAGTCATTAATAAACAGAATAATAAGACGTACCTGTTAATCTATTATTTAGCAAAAAAAAAAAAAAAAATCTTTTTTCACAATATAAAAATGTTAACCTGCTTAGGAGCATGTTAAAGCAGAAAACTTTTTTCTTTTGAAATACCAAAGAAAAATTCTTTGGTATTTTGTTTTCTCTATATATATTAAATGATTATTTGTAAAATCTGAAAATTTTAGTATTTTCAAATTGCTGATTTATGCCAACCAGAGTTGTTAGTCCTTGGCCTTGCCTTAAAGCTAAAAATTAGGGCCTTGGTCTTGGCCTTGAACATTTTGGTCTTGGTCTTTAACCTTTTCTTATTGAATTCAGAACTTTCAGAAATTTTACTACAGTTGATTTTGTTTACAATTCTTGTTTACTTGAAAGCTTTTGAAATTAACTTTGTGATGATTTCAATTGGCATTTTAAAACAATAATCAATGACATGATTGGTTAAACAGAAATTTATAATACCAAACAAGTTTTTCCCAAAAAAAAATGTTTACGCTCTAAATTATACTAAAAACAATGAATAGCAATCCTTACTTTGCCTGTCATTTTAATTTTATTGGGAATAGTATGTTATTTAGTTATTTATTTTTTGATTCATGCTTCAGTTGGTTTATTATTTGTCCTAAAAGAAACTTAGTATTAAATAGGCTTGTAAAAAAATTATCTGACCAAGCGATATTTAGGTAAGTTTAACTAATTTTATGTGAAATTTATGGAAATATTTTTTATACAATTAATGAAATTGCATAACAAAAAACTGTTATTTTGTAGCAAAAACAAAAGTTTTATATAAAAAAAAGATTTCATGTTTTTTTAAGTAAAATGGTTGGAGGTAAACATCACCGGACAGTTTCTCAGAGAAATTTAGCTGTTGATCTAGTCAATCAGGGTAAAACCCTGATTGACTAGATCAGCAGTCAAGAAAAACCGCTTCATTTCAGCTCAAAAACTGGCTGAGCAAGCTGAAGACAATTATGATGGAGCCCAAAAAGTTTGGATAAAAGCCGGAGAAGCCTACAAATTAAGCTGTGTGAGAGGAACTGTCAAGTAACGTGATGGTATGGGGTTCAATGGCTTGGAAGGGTGTTGGAAAACTCCAATTTATTGATACTATAATGGTTCAGGTGCAATACAGAAACATATTAAAGCAAAACTTGAAGTCATCTGCTCGAAAACTTTGGTTAGGATCTGATTTTACATTTCAGCAAGATAACGATCCCAAGCATAGTGCCACTAAAACCAAGGAGTGGTTTGCTGAAAATGTTGAGGTCTTGGAATGGCCCGCACAATCACCAGACCTTAATCCCATTGAACATTTGCGGGAAATTTTAGACCGAAAATTAGAGATCAGTCATTTTCCAAAATTGATAACCTAAAAGTGGCAATTGAAGAAGGCTGGGAAAAGATTTAACCAGAAGAAACAAAATCTTTAGTCAAATCAATGCCTAGACATCTAGAAGCTGTAATCCAATCAAAGGGAGGCCTAACAAAATATTAAATTAATTGCTTTGTTACATAATAATTTATTATGAAATAAATAATGTGTTTGGTTGAATATTTTTTTGACAATATAAAAACGACCTAAGTTCCTTTATTTTAAGACTGAAAACTTTGTGATTTATATTTTACATTAAAATAAATAAAATCTATTTAAAAACATGTTCTTTAACTTTTATTAATCTTGAGTTTACCAAAAAAGTTTAAATTTACGAAAATACAGCACTTTTTTTAGCAAAAATATTTTAAAAAATGTCGGATAATTTTTTGAGACACTGTATATATCAAGTCACATGATTTGTTTTAACGTTTTTTATTACTGAAAACATATCAAAATTTAAAACAAGATTTGAACATGTGAGTTTATCTTAAAATTAAAAACAGAATTATAAAAGTTTTTTGAATTAAAATAGTTTTTATTATATTTAAATTATAATTTATTATAGAGTTTTTTATTTTATTTATACTGTTTTTATTCAACTTATTTAAATCTGTTCATAAAAATTGTTTGTAATGTATTTTTAATAGTTTTTTAAAATTAATTTTATTTATAAAATACAACTTTAAACCAATAAGCAACAGCTTAATTAACCTTCTTTATATTAAATAAATAAATAAATAAATAAAAAAAAGGAAAAAGGTTTGCCATCAGTAATCAAATTCAGAAACAAAAATTTTCATAGAAATCATATAAATGGTCAGCTTAATTTAATACTTGTCATTCTAGTATTACAAAAACACACCAAAAATTAAAGATGGGGAAAATCATTTGGATGATGAGACTGATCCATAATTGTGTTCAAAATGTTCTAAACTTCAAAAAATCTATTACATCAAAGTTCGCTATTTCATAGTGCCTATGAGTCTGCTATGGGAAAAGGACATTGTATTCCATCTAAAAAAGAAACTCGTTGGAACAGTACATTTAGTCAGTTAAAGGTAATTGTTTCACTTGAACCAAGTTAGGTGCTGTTTTGCGTGAGTCAAACAAAGAAAATCTAATTCTATCATTCAAAGAGTTAAACCAGCAGCAAGAATCAGTGCATATATTGGAATCTTTTGCTGAAGCAACAGATCTTGTTCAGGGTGATAAATCAGTTGTATTGTTCCAGTTGTTCTGTCACTATTTAAGACTTTAGAAGAAATGTTAAGAAATGTTATGTTTCTCATTAATGATTAAAATCCTGTTGCAAAAACTACATAATCATTTTCATTTCTTTAAAATGGGGAAGATGGGTGATTTTATTGATTTTGAAAGAATAATGCAGCGCTTAGTAAATAGTGGTTGTAAACAAAAAGTTTGAATAAAAAACTTAAATAATATTTGAATATTTTATTTTCAGGTCTTCTCTAGTACTGAACTATCAAACATTTTGCTCAAGAACAACACAAGAAACTACTCTGATATCTACTGAAAATAGTGTTATAATTCAGATTCAAGAAACATCTACCAAAGAAAAAGTTTTTGTTGAAAAAACTGTACACAATCGAACAATATTCATAAAATAAAACTATACAACGTCAGAGAGCTTGTATGTCTGGTTCGTTACTTGGAACTATAAATTGTTTCTTAAATGTTTCTTAAAGGTTTGTAGGCTATTAGTGATAGTTAATGATTACATTAACTATCACTTATAGTAGTTGTAAGCATTAACTATCACTAATTTTTCAAATACCTATTTAATTATCTAATTATAATCTCAAAATATATATTTTTTATTGACTTTGTCAATTTCCGCCCATAGCTTTGGTCTAATTTTACAACAGGTGGTTTTATTGTTACAACATTTGATACCTGTAGATTTGTTAACAATTGGACTTGACTTAAGGCCAAAATTTAAATATTTGGCCTTGAAAATGTCTGCGTTGGCCATTTTTGTTTATTTAATATTTAATGATTACAATAAGAAACAGAATATTGATCAACCTGAAACTGAGTACATCAAAACAGTATCAACTCAAGTGTCAAATTTCTTTGGTTTTTTTACAACTTAAAATATAGATATCATTCATTGCTAGAAATATCACAAATATTCAGTGATTATTTGGTATTTGGCTTCTATGGCTACTTTTTTTACTATTTGGTATTGGGCTGAACATTGCAAACTATCCAGCCAAATACAGAATACTATATTGCAATGAAAAAACAGCATAAAAACAGATTACATATAACTATATATTTTTTTTACTATTTTAACAAATAACTGGCATATTTGATATATAAAGTCTATACTTAAAAACATTTTCATTGTTTGATAATAGCAAATGATTGCAAAGTCCTCATAAAATGATTGCAAAGTCCTCATAATTGCAATTTGACTTTTTCCCCACATCTTTATTTGTATGCATATTTTTTGTAAAGATTGGTTTTATTGTTTTCATTTACATTTCATTGTCACATAGATACTGGTGATGGTTCATCGGTGTCAAGCAGCCTTTCATTGAGAAGTATTAACTTTTCACGGATTAATCTTTTTTTGTTTTGCTCACTGTGTTTTAACTAGTTAAAATTTAATTTTGAAATTAATTTTAGAAATTATCATTAATAAGTTTGGAGTTCTTTGTGTTATATCTATTTATAGCAACTTATGAAATTACCTTAAAAATGCAAGAAATATTTGAGCTGGTTATTTTTAATATGATACTTATATACATGATTATAGTTACAACAATTTAATATAATAATAACAAGTATAATAACAAAATAAATTTCAAAGAATATTTGGTGCTTTGGCTGAGCACCTAGCATAATATTTGGTATTCTGCAAAATCACCATTCCATGACATCTCTAACAATTACTGCATTTTTTTATACATTATATGTATTCTAAATACAGTCTTATAAGTTTCAAATAAGTTTTACATAAATGTAAAAATATTGTATTAAAATAAGAAATATTCATTACAAAATTTATTGTATATATTAATTTTAATTTGTAAAACATTTTTTGAGGTCTTTTTGAATAATAAATATATTTATTAATTCATCTTTTTACTGTGACTGGTTCTTTATGCTCAAAAAACCATTATTCATCTAGTTTTTTTCCTTGCACATTAATGGTTTGAAATTCTCTCTTATCTTTATGATATACAAACTCATACGATATACAGGTTTTTAAATCTTTTGTCAGCCATTTTCTTGCTGTTTAACTCTTTTCTACCAACTTAAATAGTAGTTGCAGTCTTGTTGAATCTACATATTAGATCTACACATAAATACTATTATGATACCTTAGACAATGAGATTTTACTAAAAGTATTATATAGACTTAAATCATAATACTTAATAAGTTATTCTCACCAATATCATCAACTGAAATTTGAATAACTAATGGAATCTCGTTGTTTCCAGGTATATAATTTAGCTATAAAAAAAAAATTAATGTAAAAATTTAAACTTAATTACAAATTATTTAAATTTTGAAAAAATTAAAATATAAAATTATAAACTATTATTGTCAAATTAATACACATACTTCTGATGGTTGAAAATCTTCTGGGTCTATGAGTAAACAAGTTCGAAAAACTTGGTTCGCCCCTTTACCAAACTTAACAGGTTCAGTTGATAATTCAGGTTTTCGAGACGCATACCTTAAATTAAACAAATAAGAATAAAACTTGACAATTAATACCATAATAAAAAAATAAACTAAAACAATTATAAAGTATTATAACATAACAAATACCATAACCAGTAATGTATCTAAGCCACATGACTCTCCCCCAATTTCAAATTGAAATAAAAACAAATAATCTTTACCAAAAATTAAACTTTTATGTTTACAAAATGGTTTGTGCAATAAAAAAATTATTTAATTTTTTATTTTATCTAAACTTTAAACTTTTTAGTTTTTCATAATCTTTTCTTTCACTTGATATGAACTCTTTATCAAGTAACTTTATCATCCTTCATGTACCTTTTATTATAAAAATATGCTGCTAAATTGCTTGAAAGTTTATTTTTAAAAATAATCTTTATTTATTAATAAATCTTTTCATTATAAAAAATGGGCTAATATTGCTTGTGGGTTTGTGATTTTTTCTTTAATAAAACAATTTTTTCTCTTTTATAAATAAATCATTTCAATTTTAAAATCGGCTAACATTGCTTGTGGGTTTGTATTTTTTTTTTTATCTTTTTTTAATACCTTTTTTTTTTTAAATAAAAGTTTTTTAAAAAAAAATTGAAAAAAAAATTCACAACATAATTTTGTTTAATAAAAAATATACAACAACTGTGGGAGAATGAGGGTGGCAATCCAAATGAAATATTTGTACTTAATGTTATTTTACTTTTATATTTTATATGAATAAATGCATGCTCAAAATATCAAAACTCTTTGCAAAGAGTAAAAAGTAGAAAATAAAATATAGCAAAAACATTTGCTAAAAAGTATAAATTTTTTTGTACTAAAAAGTGGAAAATAAACTTTTTAATTTAAATTTAATAGTTCAGAAAACTAAAGATTGGCAGGTCTGCACGAGATTTATATAGAAACATACCTGTCAATCTTTAGTTTACTGAACTACCAAAATTAAGTTAAAAAGTTTATTTTCCACTTTTTAGTACAAAAAAGATTATAATATTTAGCAAATGTTTTTGCTATATTTTATTAAACTTTCCACACATTAATGTAAAATATTAATGATAAAATGCAATCTGCGTTGTCATGAAAACTTATAAAAACAATCTGAATTGGGACTTATTACTCCTATTTAAGTTTAGCAACAAAAAGTTTTTTTTATTTTAAGTTTAAATAAAACTTGATGAAAATCAAACATTTTCTAAAAAAGTCATAGCCAAAGCAAGTTATTCAAAAATTTGAACAAAATAATTTTTACTTGCTTTGAAGAATTTTTAAAAACTTGGAATAGATAGTTGAGTAGGAATAGATAGTTGAGTTCTTATATAAGTGCATTTGTCTCTAAATATTATATATATGTGTGCATCTCTTTTCAGTTCAGAGTGGTTAACACCAATATTATAACTAAATATACATTGAAAATTCAACTACAATGTTTTTTAGTAAGTACTCAATCTTATTGAAAAACTTTACCATCATAAGGAATAAACCATTTACCATCATAAGCCATTTACCATCATAAGGAATAAACCATTTACCACCATAAGGAATAAGTCATTTACCATCATAAGGAAAAAACCATTTACTATCATAAAGAATAAACCATTTACCATTATAAGGAAAAAACCATTTACTATCATAAAGAATAAACCATTTACCATCATAAGGAAAAAACTGTTTACTATTATAAAGAAGTCTAAAGTATTTTAAAGTAGCACCGTTCCAGATGTCATGTTTTCATGATGCCAGAGTGAAAACCAAATTTAATGATTTAATATGGAAAATTCTATCAATTAATTATATAATAAAAATGCAGAATTGATAGAATGGATTTAAGAAACATGATGGTTAATAAGGAACTATATTACTTCGTAAGTGTTGTAGAATTAATTTTTTTTTGCCTGATAAATTGTTAAACTATGTTTTTTACTATTTATATCAATGCTTCAAAACCATCAAAATCTAATAAATCAAGACAAAACCATCAAAATTTGAAAAATCAAGACAAAACCATCAAAATCTGACAAATCAAGAAATAATTAATTCAAACTTAAAATTCCTACCTTGTCACCACTACTTAGGTTTGCTAATCTATATTTTGTTTTTGACTCCCTTAATAAAAATTTACTTTCCTCTATTACAACCTTCTTCACTGAAACTTGATTTATACAGTTACATTAAACTAGAAACATCAATAATGGAAAACTAAATGTACCTCCCAATAAAACTTTGAGATATGGTAAGTATTCAATTATACATCAGTGCATCAGTGAATGAAATTGAAGTCTTGTAAATGAGTTAAAAATAATTTATCTTCATTTCTTTATTTAAAACAAAATAAATTTAAACAAATAAAAAAAAAAAATTATTTTAATTTTTTTATCATTATTAACTTCTTTTAGTTTTCTTATTTTTCTTTTTCTTCTTACAATTTTTATAGAAATTTTATTGTTTTTGTCATTATTATTTATTGTTTTCATTACTGCTATTTTTATTATTATTATTACTATTATTATTATAATTATTGGAAGTACTATTATTTTTGCTGTTACTTTTGCTCTATTAATGAATAAAGTTCATTAACATTAATTTTTTAAATTAATAATTAATTAATAATTATAATATAGTTATTAGGTGTAACTCCTTTGATCAGGTTTCTGCTTAAGTGACTCCTTCATTGTCAATCATTTATTTATATTTATTTGTAATAATGATATTTTGGTTTTATTATTTATAATATTATAAGATATTCTTATTGTTCTTATTTTCATTATTATTAATATATTATTGTAATGATACGATTGTAAATTTTAAGGAAAATAAATATCTTGTTGTCGTTGTTGTTGTTGTTATTATTAATTAAAACTACTATATCAAAATTAAACATATAGAGTAAAAGTACTGCAAACTGAACACTCTTCACAAAAAGCTTTAATAACTTTTTTAATATTGAGAATTTTTAGAATTTTTTCTTTCTTGAATATAGTTGTTTATTAGAGCATTTCTGCTAAAAATTATAATTTCAAGTATCTATTGAAAATAAGATTTTATTTTTAAAAAAGTGCTCATTTCTCGTAAAATTGTTTCCAAAAGTGGACAGTTCAAAATTATATGAAAAAACATAGATAAATTGATAAATTCAATAATTTTGTTTTTAGTGTTAAAATATACACATAATAATAACACAAAAAGAAAAAACTAGAAAAAAAAATCATGAGCAAGATTGAGCTTGAAATAAAATAAAAAATGTTTATAAACTATTTGTAGTTTAATTTATAAACTAGGTTCTCTGCAACTTTTCATGCAAATAATTCTTTGTTTTTATCTTTTACATGTTTCTTTTTGGTAGACAAGGTTCACAGAACCACAAACTGCAACTTGAGTTTTTCACAAAGCTTGCATCTCTAGCCTTTTCATTTTCAAAAATTTTTGTTTTCTTAGCAGGAGTTTCTTCTTCTGCTGCTGCAATTTCAACAAATGTTTGTTTAATAGTTTTGCGCCTTCTTCTTCTCTTAACTGGTTTAACAATCCTTCTTCTGTTTAGAGGTTAGTCAAAAGCTTGACCAACCACTGTTTTGACATTTCTGGCTTTTATTGCAGGATATTTGTAAGAATTTTGGAATTGAAATTTCTTCAAGAGAGCTCTTTAAAGATTTCTTTCCAATTGAAATTGAAGTTGGGGTTAAAGTGGAGTTGCAGGCAGAATTAAGGTTTGTGTTTGTTGAGGAATTTGAGGTAAAGAACTTGGGCCGCGTGGTGATTTTTTAACTGCTAATAATATTATCAAGGCGTTATTAAAAGTTTGACAAATAAGTAATTTTGATTTGTCAATGTTGTTTTGATTTAATGGAAAGAGCCCAGTGTTTTCAAAACCAGCAATAATTTGAGCACGAGGGAACCTTTGTTGCTTCTATACAACTGTGCAAGGAGACATGGGAAAATTTTGTTTAGACAAATTGCTGAATCCACTTTCAGCATAAAATTTTTTGGGTGGGAATACAAATTGTTTTCTTTACACTTTAAGGCTGCACTTGATGACACATTTACTGTGGCCATCTAAAAGTAAAATATGATGACCACCAATTTTTTTTGAATGTGAGGATTTCATCTAGCCACTTCAAAAATTGATTACTTTTTATCCAACCAGATGGTGATGTTGTGTAAAGTGTGTTTGGTGTGCCTCCTTTAATCCAATCATCATAGAGCTGATTTATATTTTGATATTTGTTTTGTAAACAATAAAAAAAGCTTTCTTTGTTTTTAAATTGCCTTTAATCTTTCATGCTAATAACTTAATTTTCAAAAAAACTTTTAATTTTTAGGGTTAGAATTTGTTTGAACTTAAATATCTTATTAAAGCAATTGTTTTAATAATTTTTCTTTTGATATTTTATAATTTTCCACACACTGAAAATTAAAAACTTTTTTAAAATTTGCAAATATCTTTATTTTTAATGACGAAAAATTACAAATTTAATAACAATTTTACAAAATTAGATTATGTGTCAACCATATAACTAAAAACTAGTCTATCATGGCAACACCTAAATAAAGTTATAAAACAAAAATATAAAAAATTGCAATAGTAATAAAATAAAATAATGTAAAACTAATTTTTAATTAATTAAAAAAAATGCCTTGGAATGTTAAAAAGTTGAATTCATAGTCATAAAAAGTGGTAGATCATAAAGATAAACAAAGTCTTAATGAAAAGGTTGAATTAAATCAATGAAAGATACCCTGCAGTTGTGCTTGAAGCTATCAATATCAAAATTCTTGCAACTTTTCAATACCAACAACATGGTGCCAAACAGGCAAAAAAATCAAAAAATATTTACAATTCAAAAAAATACCTTTGTTGTCATGGCATGCCTGATTTAAGTCCCATTGAATACATTTGAATTTGGATGGACCTTAAAATGTGCAACGTTAAAATAACAAGCAAAACACACTTAAAGAAGGTTCTTAAAAGCAATTGGAACTTAATTCCGAAAGAACTATGAATGAAATTGATAGTCGATCCCTAGGCATGTAAAAATGTGTGTTCAAGTCAAGAGTGGGTATTTTAAACACTGAAAACTATAGGATATTTACCTTATTTTAGTACTTGTTCAAAAATTTTAATATCCATAACAAAAATTACTAATGAAATCTAAATTTCTTATTTGAAAAAGATTATATTTCTTCATTTTTTTATGAATTTAAATCTATGTTGGAGACTTTTGTAAAACATTTTTGCGTAATGAATTAGTTTTTAAATAAAAAATAAAATTTTTTATTTAAAAAAAAGTAAAACACTGAAATTAAAATAATGCACATAATTATCTATTGAAAAATTTTTCTACGAATTTGTTTGAAAAAGTTACTACTAAACTCTTGTGAAAATTAAAATTATTTCTAAACTAATTCATTCCATAATTAAGTTCATTAATATGGAACACAAAATTTTCTAAATTTTGCTTGATAGGCTCATTGATGAATGCATTTATTATTTCATAAAATGTCTTTATTTTTTCATTTTTTTATTATACTAATTATAAAAAGGTACTAAAGATAGATTGTTTTTATATTTAAATATAAAACAAATTTTAATATTCATTAAAAATATTAAGCTCACATATATCAAAATTTTTAATTGCTACTAAAAAAAGGTTGGGATTAAATGAATCGATCCTTAAAACTTGTAATATATGTTACTGTTAATGAAATCGAGATTTTAGTTTATTTTTATTAGTAATACAATATGCAATATTCGCAAACAATGAATGAGACAACGAATGATCGATTAATATAGTTTAATTAAAGTTTGTTTATTAAGAAAATTTTTGTTTTTTTTTAAATTTCTATACTTTCTAATTATTTTGCTGTTCAAATTTCTGTGATTTTTCTAAAACAGATATTCATCAATTTAAACACCAAGAAATAAATTAACTTTTACTTTGATTAAAACTATGTTGCTAATAAATGTTTTATATATATACATATACTTATATACCTTATAAGGTAAATAAATCTTTTATATATATACTTATATTTACCCTATAAGGTTAACCTGTTCTATTACTTGTTCAATAACTTAATAACACAATGTACTAACTTTAAACTGTCAGTGGTCAAAAACTCATTTGCCATCAAATATACATCTACAGAGCATGCAATATCAGTGTCAAAAACAAATTCAATCCAATATTGTGATGATATTCTAAAATTAATAGAAAAACATAGTTCAATACATAAATACTAAATACCTTTTTGTTATACATAAATATAACAAAGTATAGCGAAAAATTCGATGATTTCAAGGTTAGATTTTGTAAAATTTACAATCTTTAATAAAAACACAGATAATATCTCAACGAACTGTTAAGCAATAGTTGACATAGCAACTAAGGATGATCTAAATTACCAGGCCAATATTGCTGTTGTATATGTTATATACATGTTTTAAACAATCATATTTTTTTACTGAGTATTTTTTTTATTAAAAGAAATTTTTAAAAAAATACTAACTTTAACAGTTTCAATGTGTCTTTTCTTAAATGCACCAGGCTTCTTACAGTGTTGCTAGGTTCATTTGATTTTCCAATAGAGTATGGAAACTAGATAAATTTTTAATGTTTTTAAAGTTAACATTGGATTTAAAAGTTTCTAATAGGAGATAAATACTTACTGGCATTGGTTTGGTTGGAAGATAATTGAGATCGCTGTTTTCTCCAAACAAAAATCGTTCAGGATTCATGTTCTCAAACTTTTCACCTGCCATCATGAAATGTGTTCCAAAGTAAGAACCTTTCAACCCACAAAAAAAAGAAACATTTCAAAATAAATTTTTTTAAATGAATAAAAATAATACAAAAAAACTAATTATTATCTTAAAAGTCCTGATAATGTCTTGTAGCATTGTAACATTGTTTTCACTTGCTAAACATTTTTACTGTCTTGTAGCTAAACATTTTTACTGTCTCGTGGCTAAACATTTTTCAGCCTTCTTTTCTCAACAATTTTACTTTTCACTACTTTATACTAAAATCTCATTTTAACTTTAACATTTAGTAACTTTATATTACTAAATGCAAAAAAATTGAGTGACAAATTTTAACATTTAACAATTAATTTTTTATGATAAATAACTTCAAGATAATATTTTATTTAAAAGGTATGTAGAATATGACTTAAACCTTAGACTGTACTAGAAAGTTTTATTAAAACTTCATTTTTTTGTGTCATAAAACTCATTCCTTAGAAACAAAAAAAATCAATCTTTTCAGAACTGTTGAAAATTGTAGAATCTTTTAAATCGTTTCTAGCAAATCTAATTATTTCAAAAACAAAAAACTATTTAAAAAAAAAATTTTTTTTAATTATTTTGATGTTTGCTATTTTACAAGGACAAAAAATGTTTAAATCTACAAAATCCATCTCAGTATACTTTTAGGAAATTTAGTAGGAAAGCATATAAATAACAGCTTTGATGTTGGTGTGAATGCTTCTTCCATTTGACTGTTTCCAAAATACAAAGTTAAAATTTATAAGAAAGAGGTATTTATCTTTTTATCTTCTATGTTCTTGTTTTTAATAATTTTTTATTTTTTGGCAAAAGAGAAAACTCTCAAAGTTTAGAAGTTTCCTGGCAAATAGGTTTTATATTTACTGACATTTTCTTTTCCTGACAAATGGGTTTTACAGTTACTTTTCAATTTATTTTCAATGCTTGGAAGAATACAAGTAGTTGCTGATACTAGAACTATCAGAACATAAAGAATATTACTTAATACTTTATACGCATTACTTAATAGCAAGTAAAAACATGAACTTCTATAAGGTGTAACCAAAATATAACAGAAATTAGTAAAATAAATTTTCAATCAATATTTAAAAGTAATGTGAGCAGTTATCATTCAGCAAGGAAATTCAGGAAGGATTCAGGAGGCAAAAAAGTCAACTAGATAAAATAATATCTGTGGCACCACAGGAGTACTATAAATGTATTGACAAGCCCAAAATTAAAGCAGATAAAACTTATTATTATATTATTTTAGAAATACCCTTTATGATCTAAATAAAAAGACCCATTTTATCTTTGGTGATTTTTTGGAATGACATTAGATCCACCTTATGGTAACAAGATTAGAGCTTTTACTGACTATTATCACAGACTACCTAAAAGATTATGATGAAATAAGCTTCAACATTAACATGTCACTAAGATGGAAGCACGATCTCATTAAACACCATTTGAATAACTACTTGGACTGCTAAAAGATTGTTTTAGACTGATATCAAAACAAACCTTAGGAGTTGTGCAAAATACAATAATAAAACTATTAAGAGGTTTAAGACCACTAAAAATCCTTCACATGAAAAAAAAACAAAAAACTAAGAAGAATGGATGAAACGTAAAGATTTAGAATTTGAAAAAAAAATGCAATAAAGATAAGTGATAAAGAATTTGTAGTTATGTAAACTACTAAAACATTCTAAAAAATATCATTTTAATAGATTTAAAGATTAATGAAGATATAAGGGGTTATGAAGGCATTATAACAAGAAACAGTATATAAAAATAATTATTTTTAACTACTAAATTTTTTGTATGCAATTTTCATTGCATTTTTAATTGAATTTCAAAATTTGGTCGATAAAGTTTAAAAATAAATGCATTATAATTTTAAATTGCAAAAATATTAAAAACCTTTTCGACACTCCCTCTTCAAATAGTGACTTGAAATCTGTTTGTTTTATAAACAATTCAAACTTACAGCAAAAAAATTTTCAGAAAAGTTTATTTAAATTAATTGCACATGCAAAAACTTTCAGATAAAGTAACTTAAAGTTCAATGAACCTATTAAAGTAGCCTCCTCGACTGTAGTGGCTCTCTTGACCTTGGGAAGATGAGTAACATTAAAAAAAAACAACTGCACAATGAACTTTTTTCAACCTCATAAAAGATGAGAGGGCAAAATGTTAACATGAAATTTTTTTATATATCAAAACTATAAGTAGCAAACATTTTAAATTCTCTTAAATAATTGAAACTAAAAATTTTTATAGTAAAATATTACCTGATTTTGGAGGAAACCGATACACAGCATTTGCATTAATAATTTCCACTCCATTGTCAGTTCTTCTGTTAAAATAGGGTAAATAATTTCCCATGTATAATAATTTTCTTTTTTAAACTAAATGTTGTTTAGAGTAAATAAAAAAAGAGAAAATAAAAGAAGAAAATGATCTTGTTCATAAAGACTTTAAAGGATAATTATTAATTTTATTCTGATGGTTTCTAATTTAGTTATTATGAACTTAAAGAACAATGAATATATATATATATATATTTTTTAAACTCATTTTCTGTTACTGGATATTTCTATTGGCTTATTTACTAATTATTCTGTTACTGGATATTTCTATTGGCTTATTTACTAATTATTCTGTTACTGGATATTTCTATTGGCTTATTTACTATTTTGTTAAATGATTATTAGAAAAAGACAACAATATAAAAAAATTTGCTTTAAATATTTTTCCACAATGTTTGGTACATTAAATTTTAAACTTAAGAATAATATTATTAAACATTCAAACATTAAATATGCTACACATATATTAAAACATATAATACATTTAAGTATAATAAATTAAAAAATCTTTAAAAAGTATTATTGAACATGAAGAAAAAAAAGAAGATACAAATAAAAAAAATTCAATTTTAAAACTATGTACAA
This sequence comes from Hydra vulgaris, assembly GCF_038396675.1. NCBI lineage: Eukaryota > Metazoa > Cnidaria > Hydrozoa > Anthoathecata > Hydridae > Hydra > Hydra vulgaris. The sequence continues at coordinate 62,735,696 of NC_088927.1, read as the reverse complement.
CAATTTAAACTATTATTTTAGAATAAAGCTAAGTATAACACAATATGTACTTTTATAGTATAATATAGTAGATATTTAATATATCATGATATATAGATATATATATATATATATACATATATATATATATATATATATATATATATATATATATATATATATATATATATATATATATATATATATATATATATATATATATATATATATATATAGCCCTTGTAATTAGGGTCAGCATTCAGCATTGCCAACCTAACTGCTGACTTAAAAGTTGATTTTTTAAAAATATAAATGCCGAGTGCGTTTATATTTTGTAATGGAGAAACCTTTGTGTTTAAAACTTTGTGTTGACCTCATGCTGACCAATAATAGTTCAAGGTCTTATTTTTTCTCATTTCGAGGGCTGTATATATCTATATCTATCTATCTATCTATCTATCTATATATATATATATATATATATATATATATATATATATATATATATATATATATATATATATATATATATATATATATATGCATATATATATATATATATATATATATATATATATATATATATATATATATATATATATATATATATATATATATATATGCATATATATATATATATATATATATATATATATATATGCATATATATATATATATATATGCATATATATATATATATATATATATATATATATATATATATATATATATATATATATATATATATAATTATGAAATTATAATAATTTTAATAAAAATACAACTAATTAACTATACTAATATAACGTTGATATAAGTGCAAAATAAAAATAGTTAATAATAATTAGTATAGTAAAACACCATGAGATCATGGAGAGAACTTCACAGAATGTAAAACACCATGAGATTATGGAGAGAACTGCACAAAATGAAATAGCAAAGTATTATAGATTATCAAAACAGCAGAAGAATATGCGATTATGAATTTGCATAATTTATAATTTTATTCTTTCCAACTTCATAAAATGAATTTGTTTATTTTCATAAAAATGAATAAAATGATTTTTATATAGAAAAAAATAAATAAATAAAGAATTTATTTTAATTTAAAAAAGAAGTTCTTCACTAACATTGAGCAAAAAAAAAAAAACTTTAAACTTTTGGTTCTTCTTTAATGCAAGTCAACATTTTGTTTTCAGACTTTAAAACAATATTTTCAGATTGAGAGTGGCTATTAAAATCAAGAGTGCTAACACCACATGCACCAACCATTAAATGATCTTGACGAGGGACAAGGTCAATAGGTTGCATATTTATTGATTTATAATAGTCATAAGGACTGCATTCAGGTACATATTCAACTGAAGAAAAATTATCTATTTTATCAAGTCGATAAAGCATTAATTGGTCATACCAGTCTTCACTTGTTGCCTAAAGCAGAAAGTAATTAAGTAAACAAGAATAAAAAAAAAAACACTTGTTCAAGGCAGTTTAAAAAAAAAAAAAATGTTGCTAATGTTTAAAAAAACCTTCATACCATGTCATCAAAATCAGCACCCCATAGCACTTCACAAGGCAAATATGAAGTCCTAGTTTGCATAACATAACCAGTTGCCTCAACTGTTCCTTCTAAAACAACAACAATCTCCCAATTTGATTGTTGATATTCATTTTTTGAAATATAGTAAAAAGGGCTCATTTTGTCAATTACATGAACCGCAGTGCATGGAAAAAGTAAAAATAAACGATCACTTTCATCTCTTATATTATTCCAGTCAGTTCCAACTCTTAGTTGGTCTTGATGATTGTGAACTATTTTACCTTCAATTGTTTTATAAGATCTGAACAAATACATTCTAACGTGACATTCAATTAACTGGCGTTTACGTACATCAGCTATGTTAAACATAAAACATATTTTATTGTCGCGCTTTGTAATAACTGCATGATGTGAAAAACGAACTGTTGACTCACGTTTTCCAGGTCTAGCAATTTTGGTGTATATTAAACCACAAAAACATGCTCCTAAAAAATAGCTCAACAAAGACTGAACAATAAGTAGAAAGATGGTTTCTTCACAAGCACTCGATATCTGCCTACCACCATAACCAATTGTCATAGAAGTTTCAAGAGAAAGCAAAAAAGCTTCTTTGAAAGATGTTATGTGATCAAAGCACTTAGTACCATGAAATATTAGTATCAACCACCAAATTAAACCAAATACAAGCCACGAAGCTGAAAATATAATTATCTATAAAATTTTCTTGGTTATATATTTGTTTCCTTTTTTTGTAAAAACAGTAAACTGTTACTTAAACATAACTTTTTCTATAAGATAAATAAAAATAACAAAACAAATATAATAAACACATTAAAATAAGATAAATAAATATAATGTTACTGTTTCATAATGATAGTCAAAACTATTAATTTTTAATTCAAAGCAAATAATTTTATACAAATTATATTCCTTGAAAAAGTTAAAAAATTAAAAAAATTAAGGTGTGCATTTGAAAACTTAAAATGTAAAAGATATATTGTGCTAAAGATAATGTGTACACACACACACACACACACACACACACACACACACACACACACACACACACACACACACACACACACAAACACACACACACACATATATATATACTATAGCGTATATAGATAATAAATTGTTAAAAGTTTTTCCTGTCTCTATAGCATACAGCATTTTCGGAAAAAGAAGAAAAAACAAAGAATAATGAAAGAAAAGAGTGCTGCCATATGCTAAACCCTCTACGATAGTCGATGTATGTACTGAAGTCCCCGGCAACAGGCTATTTCATTTTAAACATGCATTTATAGTTTATATATATACATATACATATATATATATACATATACTTATATATATATATACATATATATATATATATATATATATATATATATATATATATATATATATATATATATATATATATATATGTATATATATATATATATATATAGAACCCTTAGATGTTGTCCGAAAGTTTTTTCCATATTTTGTTGACAAAAAGTAAAAATTAAAATGCAAGACCGGAATTTTTTTTTTTTAATAATGATAGACTGCCTGCCCCAACCAAACCCTCAGTCGATGTAGCAGCACTCCCTTGCGGGTCAGGCTATTTGTCAGTCGATGTAGCAGCACTCCCTTGCGAGTCAGGCTATTTGTCAGTCGATGTAGCAGCACTCCCTTGCGAGTCAGGCTATTTGTCAGTCGATGTAGCAGCACTCCCTTCCGAGTCAGGCTATAAGATAGTCGATGTAGCAACACTCCGCGCATGATTTACAGTAAAAAAAATAAAAATAAAAACATTTTATTAAAAAAAATAAAAATAAAAACATTTTATTAAAAAAAATAAAAATAAAAACATTGTTTATATTGTTAAAAACATTCAGAATGTTTTAAAAACATTCAGAATGTTTTTAAAAACATTCCGGTCAATTAAATTTGCGTTTTTGTGGTTTTTTTATATAACAATTAATTTGTAATTAAATTAATGGTTTTGACTTTCGTCCAACACGAAAATGTTGGACGAAAGTCAAAAGTAATTAAAAGTGACGTATGTGTTGGCGTAAGAATCACTTTGTATATGTATATATATGTATATATATATATACGCATATATATATATATATATATATATATATATATATATATATATATATATATATATATATATATGTATATATATATATATATATATATATATATATATATATAAATATATATATAAATATATATATATATATATATATATATATATATATATATATATATATATATATATATATATATATATATATATATATATATATATATATATATATATATATATATATATATATATATATATATAGATAGATAGATAGATAGATAGATATAGATATAGATATTTAAAAATTTAACATTGATGAAAAAAAAAAAATTCTATTTAAAACATAACTTTAAATTTTGTTTTCTGGTGTCTAAGTGTCAGCAATTTTCATAAATAATATCAGAATTAAATTTGCCTAAATAAATTGGAATCCAATGCTAGTTAAAATTAAAAAAAAATCAAATTTAGACTCCTACATGATAATAATAATTATATAAAATTAGTAAAAAAATAGTTTTGCTGTTTCCTGCATTTAGTGAAAAACTTGTGGTACAATATATTTTTGATTTTACATTATTAAATTTACCCTTCAAGTTACCCTTCAAGTCAAAAGTTATAAATCATTTTCTTTATATAACTTTGATTTATGAAAACTGGTGAAAAAGTTAAAAAAGTGAAAAACCAATAAAAAAAACCAATGAAAAAGTTAAAAGCAATATTTAACAAATATCAGAAATCAGTATGATCTGATACCATAATAATTAAATGTGAAAAAAGATAATGAAGTACATTTTTACCATTGTGTCATGTATTGTAATAAACTATAAAATTTGTTTTATAGTTTGTGTTTATTTTGAATTTTATCAATGCTTGTACAAAAGGTAATGCTGGCGAAGTATTAGAAAGTGATACTGCTTTAATTTCAGATCAAGATAAAGCTCAACAGTATAACTCAAACAAAAATTGAAACATGTAAGATTTTTTACTTGAACAAAAAGCATAGTATGTCTTGTACTTTTTTTGTATAAATAAAATAACAAATATAATAATAAATTTTTTGTATAAATAAAATAACAAATAAAATAATAAATATGAAATAAATAAGTTATTAAATAGAGAATTAAGATATCATTTTAATTAAATAAATAAATAAATAATATAAATAAATAACAAAATTCTTATTTTCTTATGACATTGACATAAAAAAGAAAAGTCTTTAAGCTTTCTATTGGAGAAAATAAGGTTTTTGCAAAAACAACATTTTTTGTTTAAAGGTACCAAACTGCAGGGTTTCAATACAAACAATTTATTTTCAAATCCATGTAGATTAAAGAAACTTGTAGATTAAAGAAACAAACTTGTAGATTAAAGAAACAAACTTGTAAACATTTTTTGTGAAAATGGTTAAGTAGTAGAACTTAATTTAAATTTGAAACTTAAAGTTTAGACTTGAAACTTAAAGTTTAGACTTGAAACTTAAAGTTTAGACTTGAAACTTAAAGTTTAGACTTGAAACTTAAAGTTTAGATTTGAAACTTAAAGCTTAGACTTGAAACTAAACTTTAAGTTGCTTGATAAAATTATGTTTATTGACATTTTTATATATACTTAAAACTTAAAAATTTAAAGCCTTGCAAATATTTATTAGAGAAATCAATCAGCAAATAAATGAAAAATCAAAGACTTTATACCATCTATTTCAAACTTGTTTCTAAGTGCAGTGACCTTTTTTGTCAAGATTCCTGTTTCAGAGTTAAAACGTTGAAAGATGGCTGTAACTACAGTAGTGTCTTCAACTGTTGTAGCCCTCACAGCATTGGGGAAATTACTTAAAAAAAAAAGTTCTAAACTATAATGATCTTCAGACTCAGAAAAGAAACATTAAATCTTGAAATGTCTTTTTTCATTGAAAACTTAGACAATTTTAAATAAAACATAGTATAAGCTATGCTTGGTACACTTGATAATATAAGCTATAACACTTGGTATAATTGGCAATATAAGCTATAACGCTTGACACACTTGAAACATGAAAAAAAAAATTATGAATAATGAAAGAAAAGATTGTTGCCCCATACCAAACCCTTAGACAATGTAGCAGCACTCCTTTAAAGCAGCAGGCTATACAGCAGAATAGTTAATGTATTTACTGAAGCCCCGCTAGCTTCCTATTTTAGTATGATGTAATTAGCGTGCATTTAATGCTGCATTTATATATATATATATATACACTGAGGCATATTCGTTTAGACGCATCAATTTTTTTCTCTTTATCTTAATTTTTTTCTATTGTATTGTATTGTATTGTCTATTGTCTATTGTCTTTTGTCTATTGTAATGTATTCTATTGTATTGTCAACTGATATGCATGCAAGTTATTATCAAAATAATTGTTGTGTTGTGTGCTAATAAAAACCACAAAAAAATTTTTTCTATGTGTCTTTATTAACATGAGAGTATGTTTGATATACAAAAGCACATTTTTTAATTGGAATATATCTATAGACGCAATCAGGTTAATAACGGTAATTATTGATTTTTAATCACTTTTACACAAATAAATTGATAAATTTTAGTGTAATTTGATCTTTTGCTCTGCCAGTATCATTTTTATTGCATTTTACGAAATGCCTAAAGGAAAGTATTTGACAAATGCTGAAAAAATACAAATTAATTTATATCGTGACTCAGAAATCTCACCAGCACTTTCTATACGAGAAATAGCAAGAAAAATTGAAAGATCTGACCATGTTGTACGAAACTACATTGCAAAAGGTGACAATTACGGTGTAAAAAAAGCAACAAACGGCAACAAAGTATTAACAAATCGGCAAATTAATCGAATTCGCTTCGAAGCAACCAAAAATAAATTGAATGCAACACAAATAAAGGATAATTTATTATTGCCTGTCACCAATAAACATGTTGCACAAATTCTACGTACAACACCAAACGTAAAGTGGAAGAAACCACACCAAAAACCAATGTTAAAAAAACACCATAAAATTGCTAGATTACAGTTTGCTAAAAACCATATGCATTGGACTCATGAGTGGCAAAACGTAATATTTTCAGATGAAAAAAAGTTCAATTTAGATGGTCCGGACTCTCACAATTGTTATTGGCATAATCTAAGAGGAATCAATGACCCACAAACAACACGAAATTATGGAGGAGGAAATTTAATGGTTTGGGGTGGATTTTCTTATTCAGGAAAATTGATTCTGTGCTGTGGTTTACCTAAAATGAACTCGATAAAGTATACAGAAATGTTTGATGATGTACTCATAACTTATATGGTTGAAAACATGGACGATAATGCCATATTTCAGCAAGATAAGGCTGCAATTCACACATCTAGGCGTTCTATGAAATAGTTTAAAGACCACAACATCCCGGTTCTTGATTGCCAGCTTGTAGCCCGGACTTAAATCCAATCGAGAACGTGTGGGTAATGCTATCAAGAAAAGTTTATGACGCTAAAGCAGCCGGACACCAATTTAAAACTGTTACTGAGTTAAAGTGTAAAATCCTTGAAGCATGGTTCGAGTTGGATCAAACTACACTTCAACGACTAGTGGAGTCAATGAAAGGCAGAATTTTTGAGGTGATCCAGTGTAATGGAGGACATATGCATTACTAATTTCCATCTTTTAATGTCAAAAATATGACTGCGTCTATAGATATATTCCAATTAAAAAATGTACTTTTTTATATCAAACATACTTCCGTGTTAATGAAGACACATAGAAAATTTTTTTTTGTGATTTTTATTAGCCCACAACACAACAATTATTTTGATAATAACTTGCATGCATATCAGTTGACAATTCATAGAAAAAATTAAGACAAAGAGAAAAAAATTGATGCGTCTAAACGACTATGCCTCAGTGTATATATATGTATATATAAATGCAGCAAAATATTAAATTTTTAACGCTAAAGGCTGTTCATAATTTTAGTATTGCATATTGGTTTTTAAAGCGCCCCTGTAAAATTTCGTGAAGATTGTGCTAATTTTGTGAAAGCTTGCAAAGTTTTAATTTTTTTTTTTTAATCATTTTTATCTAATTTGTTGGAAGTCAAATTATTTTATTGCTATTATAAACCTTGTTTTTTTTTTTAACTTCTTTTTCGTTGCACCAGGTCTTCTTAGAGCTTAGTAGTTTATGTGTTATGTGGGTTATGTGGAATTTTATTTATAAAATTTATGTATAATAATAGTATGGATTATAAAATATAGCAATGGAGAAAAAATGAAGATCAAAGAAAATTAGAGGCCAAAAATGCATGTGCATTGGAATGGAAAACTAATGGACACTCTTGATTTCAATATAACAGATGAACAATTGCAGATTCTTGTGTCTGGAGATAAAGGAACAAAACTCCTTGGCATTCCCCCACATTAAAAATTAACTAAGGAAACTGGTCTAGCTTTTTAATACATCATAGCAAAGGCAACAACCAATATAATATACAAAAAATAGTAAAGAGTTACTTTTTACAATTGGAAAGTCCTGAACTTACTACTTATAGTTGTAACTTATAACAATTATATTTACTATATCTTTTTCACATTTCTAGGTTTAAG
>NC_088927.1:62595000-62725000 GCF_038396675.1 Hydra vulgaris | reverse complement strand
TTTTGTACTTCTTTGCAAATTCCAATCATAATTTCATTTGTTTTGCAGTTAAAAAAGGTTTACCTCTGTATCCATGTTCTCTAACACGATTTCAAATTGTTTGAAGAGTCACTGTGATGTTGTGATCTTCTTGAACTTTTAAAGCTAATTTAACTGCCGAAACAAATCTATTTTTTTTCACATTAATGATGATATTGTGATCAATTGCACTAGTGGTCTTGCGTTTTCGTCCTCTACCAGCCACACTAGCAACGGTTCCAATCAGATCATGCTTCTTAACAATTGAGGGCACTGTCATAAAAGGAATTCCTGTTTCTTTTTGTATCTGGTAGTAGGATTTTCCTTGATTTTACAAATCAACAACGAGGCTCCGTTGATGGAAAGACAAATTTTTTTTGACGCCATTTTGCTGAAATACTATTTAAATATATTTTATTTTATTTCTAGGACGAAAGTGTACTTAAAAAGTTACTACTGTCAACTTTACTTACTAGTTTGATTGTTCAGTTTGCCTGATTTACTTTAAAATAACGACCTATTTTATTAGTGTACAATTAATTTTTTTGCAGTCAATTTTATGCATTATTAGATCAATTGTGTAAAATTCAATAGGTTTGAAAGGCAATTAGTTCAGCAATGCGGAAATAAATTCTTAAAGCATTACTTAATAAAATAACAAAAAAAAAACTCCAAATAATTTAACATAAAACTCATTTTTCTGATGCAATCTTAAAAATTATGATTTTTTTTTAAGTGTAAGATTTTTTTTTTGCATACTGTATATATATATATATATATATATATATATATATATATATATATATATATATATATATATATATATATATATATATATATATATATATATATATATATATATATATATACTTAACTGCTCTTTGTGTTTAAAATCTAAAAAGCATTACAATAAATGAAGAAACTAATTAAATTTCATTTAAAAAAAAACTACGAAAACTTATTAGTAAACTTATTATATAGTAACTTATTAGATGAGAATGTTTTTTTTTAAACTTCAGTTCACTTTTTTTTTTTACTGCTTTTTATTATTCAATTTTTTATTTTATTTAATTTTCATTTTCTCCTTTTTCTCCCTTCGGTGGTTCTGACCATGCAATGATCTCTTTAAATCTTTCATTCTCTTGCTGGGATTCTTTTTGCGACTTTGTTCTTGACTTTCTTTTGTTTTTTGCTTATAAATGTGCCTTCTAAATCCAGACAGGTATCTTTCTTGTTAGTTTCAAGTTATCCTATTTCATGGTTTATACCATCTTGCGCAGTTTCTATATCTAATTGTAATAATATATCCATCTTTTTCAAAAGAACAACTCTCTTGAGAACAAACTCCTTTTCATTATTGCAAAAAATCAGTTTAAAAAGGTGCTTTTTGATGCTAAGCTCCAATATTTTCAGTTTACTAAATCTCATATTTTATCTCTATTAAGTTGGGCTCTAGAGACCTTCGGAAAATCTTCAACAGTGCCATTAACAAAATTAAGTAGAACATTCCATCTCTAATTCATAGGTCTGATCTTATTACCTCTCGCATAGATAAGGCAGAGCTATTAGCAAAGAACTTGAATCTTATGTCCATACTCCCTGCCATTCCAGTTAAACAGGTTAACCCATTGTTAGGCATTTAAATCACTCTAGCTTCTGTTGCTAAAGTCATTTTTCAATTAAACTCTTCTATGGCTTGTAGTCCTGACAACATTCCTGTCATAGTCTTACAAAAGTGTACTGCAGAACTCTCAACAATTCTCTCTAACCTATCTAATAACTGCTTAACTGAATCTTGTTTTCCTGTCTGCTGGAAAATGGTATCTGTAGTACAAATTTTTAAAAACTTTAGAGAACATTCAGATAACCCTCCAACTATCATGAGATCAGTCTTTTCTCTATTATTAGCAATTGATTCTTTGATCAACAAATTTTTAATATCTTAAGTCTAATAACTCTCTGAAAATCAATATGGGTTTCAATCTACTTGTTTCCATGGCTGACTTGCTAACTGCTCTGACTAAAAGATTTTATTGTGCAATAGATAGAGGTCGCAAAGCAAAGGCTATTGCTCTTGGCATATATAAAGCATTCAATAAAGAATGGCATGCTGGTCTTCACCACAAACTTGCTATATATGGTGTATCTGGGAAGTATTTTTCCCAGATACACCATACCTCGAAAATGATTCAAGATTATCGAATCATTTCTTTCTAACCACAGTATTAAAATCATCTTTGAAGGCTACCACTCTTTATCATTTCAAGTAACTTCTGAAGTACATCAGGGTTCTATCATTGGCCCTATTTTGTTTCTTATCTGCATTAATGATCTTCTCTTACATCTAACGTGGCTCTATTAACTGATGACTTTTATACTCCTAGTCTTGACAGCATGTCTTCACTTTTTGATCTCTTAAAATAGGCAACCAATCTTGAATGTGATCTCACTTTTGTAACAGCTTGGGGCTTGCAATGACTTGTCATCTTTAACTTGAACAAAACTCAGTTATTTACTACAAACAACTATTGTAATACTGTTGACATTCCTATATTAATGAATAGCAACCCTATCACTGAATCCTCTTTTTTAGCCTTTTGGATTATCATTCATTGCTAACCTCTTGTGGATGTCATATATACAACTGATTGAAAGTAGATATCTGCTAAGATATGCTCAATAATGATTATAATTTATCTAAAAGAACTAAATTAAAATGATAGAAATAAACAAGCTTATTGATCTTTGTCTCTAAAATTCACCAATTAGAAAATTCAGGACCAATTACAAAATTTAGAATTGGTCTTGCTTTAATAGTTGTCATATCTGAAGCATTTTTTGATTGCCATCGCATTGAATATACATTGAAATACTAATATAAAATCTTTTTTACAATACATAGATGATAGTCATATACGAATTTAATCAATTGAACAAGCTAACAAGTTACTTGATATTCTCAACAAACAAAATACCAGACTTGAATGTACAATGAAACTTGAAGGTAAAAATAAACCACTATCTAATTTTTAGATATTAATATTACCAATAACAAAAGCAGCCAGTACGCTTTCAAGATTCACTGGAAAGATGCAAATACCAATATCCAAATAAAACCAAATTCGGGACATGATTTTATTCATAGAGCCTATAAGATTTGTGGTAAAGAATATTTACAACAAGAAATTGATTTTCTAATACAATTGTTTGCTGAAAATGGTTACAAAAAATATAAACTAAAACAAATAGTTCAAAAATATAAAACAAAAATATCAAAACCTTTATCTGACACAAAAAACCTATGTCATTTAATGATTTGAAGATAGTTTTGCTACCGTGGATACCTGGGATAAGCCTAAAACTTAGAAAAATCAGAGTTTTGGTTGTTAGAGAACTGTCTTTAGAGCTATTTTTAATTTAGAAACAATATTAACAAGTAAAAATAAATCCGTATTGCCACGCTTCAACAAACAAGGTGTTTAAAAACTAACTTATAGTTGCAGTAAATAACGCTGGTGAAACTGGTTTGAAAAAGTGCATAAAATTTTTACAATATCAAAAATAGATTAGCGACAGAAATGGAACAATTTTGGTGTATCAAACCATAAAAAAAATTTATCAGGGAAAAATTTAATGGACTGACGCAAAAGTTTTAGTATTGAGTTCTAACAAATTAAAAAAAATAATAGGGATGCTTTGGAGATACAGTACCAATAAAATAGCCCAGGCAATCTAATGGGATTTTGGTTGATGGTCATAATCTAAACACAGGTTTTTGAAAACCAATGATGCGTTTAATTCATATTAAAAATTGATGTTCAATATAATGTTTTCTTTAATTAGTTTTTTAAACGCTTTAATAAAAATATTTAGTTTTAGAGCCTGATGATGAGACCATCTAGTGGTCTCGAAGTATTATTATTAAATAAATAATATAGATGTTTTGAATGTTTCCATAAAAAGAAGTAATTTATATATATATATATATATATATATATATATATATATATATATATATATATATATATATATATATATATATATATATATATATATATACAACCCTCGAAATTAAAAAAAATGAGGTCGGCAATAGTTTGTCGACCTCAATCTTTTTGAGGTCCGCATCAGGTCTGCAAAAATTATTTGATACAAAGGTCAACCCATAAAACATAGAAATGAGGTCGACAATTTTTTGCCAACCTCAAATACTTTCAGGTCAGCAGTTAGGTTGGCATTGCCGAATGTCGACCCTAATTCCAAGGGTTGTATATATATATATATATATATATATATATATATATATATATATATATATATATATATATATATATATATATATATATATATATATTTATATATATATATATATATATATATATATATATATATAAATTTGTCAACAAGGAGGGGGAGGGGAGAGTTTTTTGAAAGCAAGCCCTCTTCCTCTTCCTCTCCTAGTTAAAACCAGTGCTGCGACAATGATTTTTAATCATTATTTTGTTTGTGATTACTTTGTTTAGTTTTATCCAAAGATACGGAGTTGATTTATAATATCAATTTATTGTAAAAAGCATTTCTTTGAATATATGAATTTACTAGTGGACATAAGCATATGCTACTTAAGTTAAGCTAAGATTTTAATGAACGCTCAAATTGCAAATACTACGTTTTGTAAATATTCTACTAATAAATGTTTTTTTAGCGATAAAAAGACATTTATTACTTGCAAAAAAAAAAAAAAAAACCTCACGTTTTTTTTAAATAATGTTTATGTTTATTTTTTATTAAACAATTTAGTTAATTAATTTTTAAAAGCTAACATCTTAGATAAGTTTTTTAATTTAATTAAGTTTAAACATCTGTTATAGTATGTAAACTTATCCTTATAAAATTCTTTGATTAAAATACAATATTTCTAAAGGTTATATATACCCTCATTATACCAAATAACTTTAGAGTATGACAAATTAGTCAATCAATTAAGCAAAATGCGTGATTATACAGAAAAGAAATTGTTTTTATTATCTAACATTTCTTATTGTACAGTTTACAAATTTCCAAAGAATACTGAAAACCCAGACTATTGTGATAAATTCTTTTGCAACACATATTTTGCATATTTTGCCAGCTTTTTAACTAATTATTTATCTTTTAACATAACAAAGAATAATATGGAACAGTTATAGCTGTTTAAAATAACTTGTTCAACTTTTTATTTTTACATCAGAATATTCAAAATTTATTTTTATCATAATTTTTTTAGCATATCCTAAATGAAATAGTTTCGTTTTTTAAATAGTAAAACAAAAAGTTTTACAAAATTACATCATTTGAGAAGTTTTTAAAAGAATAACTAAATAAAAGCATAAAAATATTTAACTTTAGTTTTACCAAAAATTTATATTTTGCATGGGCTTTATTTTGCCAGTGTAAACTGATTTGCATTATATATATATATATATATATATATATATATATATATATATATATATATATATATATATATATATATATATATATATATATATATATATATATATATATACATACATTTTTTTATTTTATTTGTTTTAGCAATTAAAAGCTGGGACTTGAAGCAATATGCATACTATTATGATTTTCTTTATAGACAATTGTAACAAAAACATTTTTATTATATTTTAGGCTACCTGAATAAATTAAATATGTATACTTTGATGTTTTTTTTTGTTTTTTTTTGCTTAATAGTATTACTAAAGTTTGAAAACAATTTTCAAAATGCTTTACTTTACCTAGAAATAATTGATGACTGCCATTTCTCATCGAAAATTTATTAAAAATGAGTTTATTTTCTCAAAAACGTCTACATGAAATTAACAAATTCGCAACTTCTGTGCGTGACTTCCATGCGTGATCATTCATGAACTGCATTTAAATGACTGCTGTGACTCTATAATATATAGTGCAATCCTGTAACTTTCTGGTAAGCTTTACTAATGTTTAAAACATTTTTTAAATATATATATATATATATATATATATATATATATATATATATATATATATATATATATATATATATATATATATATATATATATATGTATATAGGGGCCTGCTTTAGGGATGTCTGCTATGTGTTTGGTTTTTCAACTTGAAAATATTTTTGAAAAAAAAAAGAAAAATATACAACAAAGAAAAAAAAACTATATATATATATATAACAATTAAAACCAAACTTCAGCAGCAGTTAAAGAAATTATGCATGGTTAATCATCTGAAGCTGTTATAAAGAAATTAATAACCGGAATACATAATAGTATTTTAGTTTCATAATTTTGCAATTATTTAAAAAAACAATTTCAATATTTTGATAGAGGTTAAACTAACTTTTGAGTTGTATAACTTAGAAATATGAATTGATATACCTTATTATATTTTATTATGTAGAACTTTATTTTTTAAATTTTTTATTATATAAATTAAAAATAATCAAAATGCCAATTTCAATTAGAACAAATTTTTCGATAACCTATTTTACATACACCTTGAGTAAAATTTTAATCAATTTTTATTGTTTAACTATCATCAGGAAGCAAAATTAATAACAGCAAGTATACACTAAAATATATCAATAGACATCCCCAGTTTTACTACACAAGACTGCACATCTTGTTTACTACACAAGACTGCACAAACTTGCATTTCGAATTATAAACAAGGAAAGAAAAAATTTTAAATACGGAAAATTAAATTCAGACTCCCTTTTTAACATACACCCTGATTAATTTGTGTTTTATTAAACTTAAAATATAGCTGTTGCTTAATTAAAAATGTCGCTTAACTCACAAGTTTATATAGCACTCTGAAGAAAATGCAAATTAAATTCAATTTTTGGTATCACAATATTCTTTGGATACCAGAAAGGAAGGCTGAGAGTTAATATAAAAAGCTGTTTATAATTGCATCAGTAAAAACTTTGTTCCTTGGTTTTCTCGGTTAATCAAGCATTTGTGGAAAAATTGAAAAAAAGATTGTCTACATCTGAATTTTGGACTTATTTTGGAATTATTAGTATTTATCATCCCCATATGAGAATTATTATCCCTTTGTTTTTAAAACATCTTATCTTCTTTTTAAGTTATAAAATAATTTTAAATGATTTTTCTGCTCTTTTCAGCGCATTCATTACATTTTTTTAATACTAAAAACTTAAATTTAGACATAAAAGAAAAATTATTTTATTTAGTATTTTAATAAAAGCTATTACTGATTTTTCTTTGGATATTATGAATTGTGAAATCATGGCATGAATACTTTACAAAAGTTATTTAATTCCTGTGGTTTTCTGTCTTGAAGAATGTCTTTAAATATCAATAAAACATTGAATTGTGTAACCTCTGTTACTGCTTCTTTTCCACTGAAGTTAATAACAAGTTTTAATTTTATTGTTGCGCTGTGTATAACAAGAAATGTTTTTGACTTAACTTGGTTAATTACATGATTGTGAAAGCAAGTTATAAAGCATGTTATGATTTTTTTTAGTTTGAATATTATTCAAGCATTAAAGAATATTGTCATCTCACTTAGAAATATTGTTGATCAACACCTTAAAATATGCTTGGAACAAGCCTAAAAATTAGATTTTAAATTATTTTAAATTGATTACCACTATTCCTTTGCTCTACCACCTAAGTACTGAGTTCAACACAATGTTCGATGGTACAAATTTAAAGTGTTATAAAGCACCTGTCTTTAAGTTTCTTCATTCTAATCTTTAATTTTTTCAAAAAAACGATTGCAGAAATTCAGTGATGATCTATAATCTGAATACTGAAACATTGAAAGTAACAAACTTTTTCTTCACTAAAGGTCCTAAAATGTTGTAAGAGATTTGAAAGAAGTTGCAAACCAAAATGGTAGATAGAGTCTATGTAGTTCAGTTTAGCTTTTCAAACAGAGTTATCTATAGATAGTAAACAAGTTTTTTAACAAGTTTTATATAAATCTTTGTGAACTGTATTTTAAATTCAAATATAATTGTGAACTGTATTTTAAATTCAAATATAATTGTGAACTGTATTTTAAATTCAAATATAATAAAAGTATAATTTCAAAAAATGTCTTAGCTACCTTTTGTTAAATAGCTATTTTCATAACCAGACATCTATGTAAAATCGTTATTTGGTATTGTACAGTTATTAAAATAAGTTTTTTGACTCTAGGTAAGTATTTATAAAGTTTATTCTTAATTTAAAGTTATTTATAAAATTATATTAAAAAATTACACAGTAAAATGCTTTAAAAAAGAATTTCTGCAAGATGTAAAGGTTAATAAAGATAGGATGCATAGGTCTTTGTCATTCACTATGAACTTGTGAATAAATAAACAGGTTAGTTCACAGGTAGTTAATAATAAAAGATACTGTCTTTTGTACCTTATGCATTTAATTTTGGTTATAAATAAAACTTATAAAGTTTTGCGCCTACTATGGATTTACTAATTGATTTTTATCTTATATATTTATTTCATTACCATAAAAGTTTTAAATTTTATCTACAGAAATCTTGTATTTAAAAAATTATATCCTGGGCATTTTCAAAAAATCATGCATGGAAACTTGTATATGTTGTGTCTATTATTTTCATAATGATAAAACTTGCAATCTTCAATTTGCTCTCATTTAATTCTAACCTAAATAAATATTTTGTAAACAAAAAATGGTATAAATCAGTAATGTTAACAAAGAGTAAATTAAGTTTCAAACGGAATCAGGCACAGAACAGAAAAACTCAAATTTTAGTTACTAGATAAACTTTAATTCTTCAAAAAATATAAGTTTCAGCATTATATATCTTTTTTTAAATGATTTTTTTAAACATTAGTAAAGATTTCCAGAAAGTTACAGGATTACACTATGTATCATAGAGCCACAGCAATCGTTTAAATGCAGTTCATGAATGATCATGCATGGAAGTCACATACGGAAGTTGCGAATTGGTTAATTTCATGTAGATATTTTTAAGAAAATAAATTGCTTGAGAGTATTTTAAGTGAAATATTATACTTCTACGACTCATATATCGTATATTTTCAATGAGAAATGGCAGTTATCTATTAATTTTAGCTAAAGTATAGTGTTTTGAAAATTGTTGTTTATTTTCAAACAGTAGCAAATTATTTCGCAAAAAAAATTAAATGATCAAAATATATATATTTAATTTCTTTAGGTAGCCTAAAATATGATAAAAATATTTTTGTTATAAAAATTTTTAAGAAAATCATAATAGCTTTTTATTGCTAAAACAATGAAAAATAAAAAATCATGCACAGAAATGGAAATCCCCTTTATATATTATACTTTATACCAGCTGAGTATTTTAAAAAAATAATTTGCAAAAATCACACTTTCAGCTTTAGTAATGTAATAAGTCATTTAAAAAATTATTGAAACTTTTTTTATAAAATAAACTCAATCTGGTCAAAACTAAAAAAAAAATTGGGAAGGGGAGAGAGTATACTTTTTCTGGACTTACCCAAAATGGGTAATTGCTTACTTATTTGGGGCATTTGGTTAAAATCTGTGTTTGGTATATAAGTTAGTTGTTTGATTTTTTAATTGGTTGATAAAAGCTTTTAGCAAGATTGAGTGTTATGAGTAAGAAGTTTATTGAGTTTAAGTTTTATTTTTTTCCAATTTTAAACGCAATTATTTTTAAAATTTCTATCATGTTTTTTCTAGTTTTATTGCGTTTCTTTTTTTTAGATTTATTTTAAAGAACTATTAATCTGTCAAAAATCTGAAATTAAAATGTCGCCATGAAAATAAATTTTAATTAGATAATCATGATTCTAAAAATAGACACCAACAAAAAAATCTATACTGTCACTTTTTTAAAACAAAATAAAAAAAAGACATTAAAAAAAGTTATAAAAAAAAAACTAAAACAAAGATGTTAAACTTTTAGGTATACTTTTTACACAAAAAAAATCATGTTTTTATAAATTGATTTTTTAATACAATTATAAATTAAACAGTATTCATATTTTTTAATTTTTTAATATAAATACTTTTAAAAATTTTGATTATGTTTTCCCATTTTTAGATTCTTCAAAGTTTAAAAAAATTGTAAACGTCTCAAAAATTTAAAAACTTTTATCAATAACAAATTATTATGTTATTTACTTTATAATGTTATATAAAATGTTATAACCCTTTTTTATAGCGACGCACAACAATTGTAAGACAAATTATAACTAAATAATTATTAATTTACTGTTTATTAAAGATAAAAAATTATTATAATGAACCATTATTCTACTAATTTTTTTGGAAAACCTACTTCAATTTTAGATCATATAACACAATTTGTTTGCATTTCTGTGAAACTAATCACCCGCCCACCTACCCACCTTCTCTCTTCAAGGGAACCTAAAATAATATAATAAAAATGAATTATTCTAAAACTAAAACATTATTTAAATAAAACCACTCAAAAAGTGAGATTTACAAGAATTATTATCCATATTGTTTTTAACAGGGCTTATCTTCTTTTTAAGTTATGAAAAAGTTTTAAATAACAGGATGTCATCCTGAGTGAGAATGTCATTAGTAAGTGACCGGGGCCCCGGCTAAAAACAGAGGTTTTTGCAAACCTGGCCCCGGCCCCGGCTAAACAAACACAATTTGCAGGGGTTACTAGCCGGGGCTCGATTTTTGTTGTTGTTGTTGTTGTTGCTGTTTTTTTTTTATTTTGTTCAAGTTAAAATTTGTTATGAAAGTTTAAGAAAATATAAGAAAAAGTCACAAAAATAATATATATAAACATAATATAATTTATAAATATTTACAATGACAAATAAAAAGAACAAAGTAGATCAGATGGATATATGGTGTCTTTAAAAGATAGGAAAAGAAGTAACGATCTTAGAGAGAGTATGAGAGTAGTAATTATATTTATAGTGTGTATCAGAGAAGATGATAATGATGCCAATGATTAAGATGATGATGATGATCATTGTCATCGTCATCATCATAATCATCTTAATCATCATCATCAACTGTATGCTTGATGATGATATGATGATGATGATGATATGATGATAATCATATGATGATGATGATGATGATGATGGTACTAAGATGATGATGATGATGATATTATGATGATGATGATGATGATGATGATAATGATGATGATGATGATGATGATGATGATGATGATGATGATGATGATGATGATGATGATGATGATGATGATGATGCTGATGATGATGATGATGATGATGACGATGAGATGATATATACACCTTTATATAAAATATATCATGAATTTTAAATAACAATAATATATTTATAAGGAATATCAATAGTAATGCAGCCCTGGTCACAAACCCGGCCCGGGCTATGTTTTATCAAACCCGGCCCCGGCCCCAGTCAAATATCAACCTTGGTCGCTTACTAAATGTCATTCGTTGGGATGACAAGATATAATGATGATGATGATGATGATGATGATGATTATGATGATGATGATGATGATGATGATGATGATGATGATGATGATGATGATGATGATGATGATGATGATGTGTCAATCAGGTTTAGCCAAAACACAGAAATGAAGATTGTTGAAGAGTTTTTTACATTAAAAAATTTTGCTGACTTTTTTCTAACAATTTGAAACAACTCAAATTTAATTAATTAACTAATATTAGTTAAAATGCAAAATTTAATTTAATTTAGTTGAAAAATAGTTTAAGATTCTACTATTTTCTATAAATAATAAATTTATTTATAAAAAAATAATTAAATTTGAAACCAAACCCTTTTTACTTAACCTAGTTTATTATCTATACGCTTCACTCTAATAATTTACTCTAATAATAAAAAATACAAAAAATACTAAATCATATAAAATGAGATTTTATGCTTAAAATAAAATCAAAATACTCCTTTAGCAAAGAGAATAATAGAACAAAGTTTAGAAAATAATAAATGTAATTTTAAACTATATTGATTCAAAATGTGCAACCTCAAATCCTATAAATCAACTATTGAATCAGATAGTATATCCCTAATACAATATTAAATAACAATCAGTTAAATTATAGCCAAGTATTTTATTTGTTACTGACTACATACTTAGTTCTACAAAAATGTGCAAAATTATTAGCTAAATTACAACTTATATTTCAACATTCAATTGGACAATCAAATGTAAATTTTAATGTTTTTAATATTTATATTCAAAAAACATGGTATTACAAGTAAATGTTCTTCTTGGGTAAACTCTTTCTTTTCCAAGCTATGGAAACTTTAGGCTTTCAATTTAGCTCTGCTATAAAAGAGTGAACCATACTTTAAAGTGTTTGAAGATTTTTATTTACTTAAACAAAATCTATGAACTAGACTATGAATCTATATTTATAGTAAATATATTGTTATTGTTGACATTAAATGATTACTCACATGTTGGCATTAAGTAAGCATTGTTTAACTCAAGTAGTAAATAACTGAATTCCTAGTTAATTACTTGTTTCACTCAAACTAATTTCTAATAAAATTAATAATTCACTGTTATTGATTATTTTAAGTAGTATTATTTTTTTTGTGTACATGGTTCTCTTTATTTCAAAGTATGATCAATATGAAAACTTTGGTTTTAGGACTTGTGATAACTTAATGATAACTTTAAACGTTAAACTATAAAACCGTTATTCTCATTATTCGATCAAATTGCAAATCCAGTAACTATGTTAAAGTTTTTTAAATATAAGTTGCATAATAAACTTTCAATTTAAATATTTTAAATTTGTAATATGGTATTAAACTGTTGTAATTCTAACTATGATTTACATCATACTAAATTTTTATTAGAAAAAATTAATTGTTAAAATAAACTTATTAAGAATGATTATAATCGCAATATTTAATCACTTAAGTTTTAGTTATCAACTCAAACTATCAGCTTTATTATCAACTCAAATTTAATAAAAAGTAAACTTTGGTTAAATTATATGAGTATTTCCAAAAAAATTAAATATGTCAACTATGTGGGAATAATATAAATAGCTTTTAATATAAATTAAATTACTAACCTCATTAAAAAGCTATTATAAACTATTTATTCTTAAAAAGTTTTTTATTCGCTTAATTTTGAAATTTGCTTTGTTTACATGGCCGAAGATCGATAACACCGTTAAAATGGTATATAAAGTAAGTTATAACATTTACGTCAGATATGACACAGACTTCGTCAAATCTAACGGAATTTCAATTTTTTATTGCAACGCTATTTTAAAAGTAAAAACTTTAGTTTGTTTTTCTTATTTGTTTTTGCTTACATTTTGATATCTTTAAAAAGATCTTTGAAGTCTTGTCGCCAGACAAAATATATAAAATTATGCTTATCAAGTTTTACTTAATTTAATGAAAACAGCATGGAGAAAATGTAAATAAAAAAACAAAGCAACTCATTTAATAAAAAGTATTGTTAAAAAACGATTTATTAAAGTATTAGTATGTGCTATTAGATCGATAGTTTTTTATCGCACCAAAGACGGCGATTGTAATCAGTTTTCAATGAATTGCCAGTATTTATAATTAGTTAAGCAAATCTTCTATATCATATAATATGCTTTTTTTTCTTGTAATCAAATAGTCTTGAAATTTTTTTTTTTAAAGTGGAAATATCTAATTTTAAAAAAATCCAGGTTTTAAAAAAAATCCAGGTTCCAAAGAGATTTGAAATGTGCCCAGGGTTCAAAGCGAGCTTTGGGCATATTTCGCACATTCGCAAACGTGCGAAAGTTTTTTTCTGTTTTTTTTCAATTTTTGCATTAGGTGCCCCAACAAGACCTAACGGTCTTGTCACAGAGCACTGTTGAAGAGTATTTAACTAGGAAGTGCGCCTTCTTCCTAACTAATTTATTAATTTTAAACCTAATGTGCTCTACCAAACATCTAAAGTATGTGACTATATTCAATTTTTAAACTGTCAATTTATCTGGAACCACCAACACAATAACCTACCTTTAACTTTCATCAATTTCTTTCCAAAAGTGCTAACACTCGTTATCACCTTCGTTTCAATAGTAATTTAAACCTGTCTTTCTCTAAACACAGCTCTCATAATTACGAACATAAATCTATAAAATATCAAAGCATTAAAACTTAGAACAACCTTCCTTATGAACCAAAAGCTCTCAATTCATTCACAACCTTTAAAATCAGTTTATTCTACTTTTTATTAAAAAAATACAGTTAATATTTATAATTTCAATAATCAATTTTTGTTGTCTTTAGTATTGTTAATTATATCTGTTAATGATAAAACACGTTCGGTATTTCTAATTTCTATAATTTTGTTTTCATTACTATTGCTTATTGTTATTTTTATAAATATTTCCATTACTATTATTAACTACTTTTAACTATTATTGCTAATATTAATATATTATTATTATTATAGTAATTGTTATTGTTAATATTAGTGTATTGTTGTTGTAATAATAATTATTTTTATTACTGTCATTATTGTTGTTGTTGTATTATCATTGTTATATTATTATAGTATAACTTTTTATAATTACTACTATTTATGATTTCTACATTACATTTATTGTTGTAATTATCACTATTTTTATTTTTATTGAATTTGACAGGTGTTTACTTTATATTAGTACTCTTTACTATTTGTAAATATCCTTGATGTAAGAACTTTTATTCAGAAATGTATTTGATTTGATATTTGTTTTGATTTGATGCATCGGTAAGTAAGAAAAAGAAGAAACTCGAAACTTTAAATTTTTAAAAAACAAATTAGAAAAAATATGTAAATAAATTATTAAAAATAGTTTTTAAATAAATTAAAAAATGTTTGATGGAACATATTTACTAACAGTGGTAAAACAGTTCTTTATAATTAGAGGGTTGGTTAAAATATTGTCGTTATTATGGAGATTTACAATTAGTGTTGGGTGAGCGGTTTACAGTTTGCATTCAGACTTAAAGTGAATAATTTTTGAAATATCTTTTCAAGATGCTTTCATATTTCTAATATTTTTTTCAAAGTAGTAGTTAATATAGATTCTTTTATTTTCCTACAATTTTTATTCTAGGAAAAAATGGGTAAGGCATGGACCAAGTTATTTCAACAAATTTAACATATAATTGATAAGTTTTAAATTTCAAACAATAATCAGTATAAATTTGTAACCTATTTAATTTGCGGGAGTCAGTAGACTAATTTTAATTTTAGAGTTTAAAATGTCATTATATTTAAAAACGGGTTAATCCTACTGCACACTAAGTGGAGTCAACATTGGCCCAACGCTTCTGAAGTTGTTTTGACGTTAGCCGAACGTAATGTGCTGGTTAGGAAATGCTTAATCACAGGGTTCTGGGATTTTTGGATCCCATCAATCTCAACCCTATAACATTAAAGTTTGGACACTATAACCTGTATCAAACCATTAACTTCGGGGTCTTAGGACATGAGCGAAAAATATAGTGTTGGATCAAACGAAAAGTCAAATTAAGACTAGAAAAAAAAACACGACTCTCAAAGTTTTTAGCTTTAAATACAACTACTGGACGGTATGTTTTCCACAGTTCCTTATTTCAGCGTTTTAAGAATATTCTCTTTCATCGAATTTTTAAAGATTGCTATTTGTTTTTTAGAGTTCCAAAATTGGAACAATTTTTTTTTTAATAATCTTACAATATCTGCTTGCAGTTAATCCATAGGTTATTTAAGTAAGCAATTAATTATGATTAGCAAGTTTTGTAAAATCTATGCTCTGAAGAGATTGAAAAAATAATTTTTTCAATCTCTTCAGAGCATAGTTTTTACAGTAAACTTTTTTTAAAAAACATTTTTCTACAAAAAAATAGAGACCGGCAATCTAATATTAGGCGGGTTTAAACCCACAACTGGACTGTATATCAAATTTAAATAATAGTGTATTAATCTCAGTTTTAACGACTTCTTCAGTAGCTCCATTTGACTTTATGAGAGTTAACTAGTGAATCAATCAATCAACCAAAATTTATTGACAGGCTCAAGCCCCAATATAATAAATATACAATGGGTAAAATAAAGTGGATTAGAATAAAACAAACGCACTTGAATATAAACAAAACCCAAGAAAAAAAATAAATAAATAAAATGAAGGTAAGAAATTATAGTGTTAAATTAAGTGTTATAAATATAACTCAGTTCTCCATTTAAACATCAGTGGAGACTGCAAGAACCTGTCTGAGTTAACAAAAGCTTTTATGACGAGGTTCTCACTATTCTGCAGCAGTAACAGTGAGGAGTATTGTTGCTTGCGAATAACAACATTAAGTAAATGGGCACCATGTTTCACAAATAATTCACTTGCACTATTCCATGGTGGCTTGTTTAATATCAAGCGAACTGCATTATTATATGCAACACATAGGCGATGGAATGAGTCTTTTCTCCAAACGATACCACAGCTGACATCCATAGATTGGGCTGCAAACGGCATTAAATAACGTGATCTTTGTTTGTATTTGTGCAGAGCTGAACTTTCTACGGGTGAGGTTAGCTTTAACGTACATAGAGCGCACGTGTTTTAAAATATCTTTGTCATCCTGCATATCGTTTGAGATCAAGTGACTCAAGTATTTATATTGACTAGTGTATGTGAGAAGCATATTTATGAGGGGTTTATAAATTTCAAAAAATATTATTAGAGACCTAATACTTTTATAAGCTATATCATGTTTCACAGCATAACTAGAGCATAAATCAAGTAAAATCTGGAGACCTTTGGCTGAGGGTGCACACAGGGCAATATAATCATTAACACCAGCAGGTTATAGCAAACAGAACTTAAATTAGCATACTTTTAGACAAAAACAGAATCCTGTGAAAAAAACAAAAAATATGCTAAAAAAATCTTTTTTTATCTCAGTAGCAAACTTTTACATAATAGCGCAAATAAACAAAGCTTTTTTACGCTTTAGCTTTCTATCCAATGTTATGTGTTTCTATAAAACACCAAATGTCGCCGCAAAATCCTTGGTTGCTGATTTGTGTTTCCAATGACACAATATAAAAAAACATAAAAAGTATCACTCCAGAAACAATATTTTGCACAGTTGTTGTTTAACCTATAACTCTATGCTCAGGGTCGACCAAATCGTACATAAAATCACTTACGATTATAATTAAGTTACGCACGTCATGAAATGTCATGGAGCGTTTATAAACGTTTTCGTTGAACGGTGGTTGACAGCGCAGCCTAAATATAATCTGGCATCACTGCTAGTTGTCTATTGTCTGTCAGTGACGCAAGTTTACGCAACAATTGCCTGTATCTCATTTATTTCATAATGATGATTCAAAATAATTTTATTAAGTGTTAATAAATGATAAATACATCTTTTGATTATTGATAAATTTAAATTAATTAATTGCTGAAAACATTGAGGGTAAAGAGATTACTCCGCACTTTGACTGCAAAAAAATCAAAAAGATTGAGGATAATTAAAGTATTACCCTTAATGTTGAAAGAATTTCTTTTAATGTTCTTCACCAGAAATTGATAACGCAAATGATATCCTCCTTGGAGTTGTTCAAGCTGAAAACTTGAGTTAATCAGACAGATGTAATTTTAATTCTCTTAGAGTATTACAAATACTAATTGTTAATAAGGTGTTCCCATATGTTGTGACACAACTTTTTTCAATACTGAAGTGTTTTTTAGCATTATTACCGTTCTTACAAATATTCTCATTTTATGGATGCTTTTACCGGAAAGAAAATAAAAGGGCACAGGAAAGCATATGTAAGACTGCAGAAAGCATAGCCAAGCATCTTGGAAAAGATGGAAAAGATGGAGGAGATCATCAGGTTCAATATATCAGATATAGATCAGGAATGAGCTATAGGCTGGATCATCCTTGTACAAAATTACAAGAGAGATCTTAGAGTTTTGCAAAAAGACATTGACCACAAAGACATTTAATAGTAGAGACTACACGAAGCTCTGTGAATTAATTGTCTTCTATTTAGGAGGAGATATCAATCTGGAGCCTGTAATGAGATCTGGTCATGAAACCATGTGTAGTTAAAGTATATTATTAATAATTTTTATTTTAAATGAAGAGGTTCTTTTCAATATTTTTTAAATATTTAGTAATTAGTTTATTTATAAGATTCGTGGCAGATGCTTTATACCTGCTGATCTTGAGAATGACTAAGAAGGTAATCCATATCAAGAATGAAAAAGAAAAGAAGATAGTAAAGCCAGCAGCATTATTTCTTTCTATATGTTATGGACTCTGGTACTTAAAAACTTATATAAGCACAACTTCAAAAAAACGTCAAACTCAAATGACTTGGCTGCTCTTAGAGTGGTACACCACCAAATATTTTCTGACATTTGAAAAAAGTAAATTTTTTATATTTAGCTCATTTGATAGGCAATTTATTGTAGGTTAATAATATAAATGTTTGTTTGTAATTTGTTTTTTAATTTTTCGATAAAATAACTAACAAAAAAATTTATGTAGCTATGACAACAAAATTTACTCATTTTTTGCGATTTTCTCCGGTTTCAAATTTTGCAGAAGTGCAACTCACTTCAAATTTTAAGGAAATGTTTATTTAAGAAATAGTATAATAAACTTTATTATACTGTTTCCTAAGAAGTGGCATTTCAGAATTTTGAAACTCTGCCACAACCTTTTTTTTTAATTTTTAGGCCTGAAAAAGTTTTTTTTTATTATTTTAAAAAATTTGTTATAATTTTTGATGTACTTTCCTTACACGTCTAGAACATATGTAGAAAATATCACAGATTTTGTTTCAATATACTGCAAGTTATCTTTTATCTCGAATTTTGAATTTAGCCGTTAAAATGAATGTTTTTTGATAAAATCGAGGCAAAGATATTGAGACAAAGTAAAATGAAGTATAAAAAAGCAAATTTATCTAGCTTTTATTGATATAAAATTTATCTTTTTTTTTAAAGTTTAAACAATTTTTAATAAAGATTGTGAAAGATGAAAAAAATTTTAAGTCATCATTTGAAATAAGGGAATACTACCCAAAACTAGTACAAGCTTTCTTGTCAGCATGCAGCGACATGCTTGTTACATAAAAGACCAGTGGGTTATACTGGTCTGAAATAATGTTGACGAGAAGGTAAAGAATAAGATGCCAGAGATATTGATTAAGAGTAATGTCCTCGAGCAGTTTCATATAAGGAAACCAAAACTACCGGTTATTACGAGTTTGCTGAGTTTTCTGTTGGAAAAGTAAAGAAGGGGGAGATGAATTATTTATCTAGTTTTTTTTCCCGAACTTCAACCATTTGGAACTCTTGCCAGTCTTCATATTTTTCTGACTCATACAACCTACAATTTTTTAAGTCTTCTGTCAAATTTTTTAACTATAATCTTTATTTTCTAAAAACTCCCAACTTAATAATGGTTGCTTGCAATATTGTTGGGAGTGAATCAAAACAAACGCGCCAATAGCATAGGTGTTTTCTTGAATATGATGGAATTCTACGTTAAAGTTGGCAACTTTAAGATCACATAAAACTTTGAGTCTAATATTATTAGTGTTGATTAAATCTGAATATAGTGTCTCAATGTAGTAAATTTTTTATGCTTGAGATTTTCTTGGTGTGCCATCACCTTTGATATGTTATTAAGTCCAAGACCCAATATCAAAAAAAAATTATACGCCGTCAATTCTAGTCTTGATAAGATAATATATTGAGTGATCTCTTTTAAGCAGACCATATCCAAAATTATGAAAATCAAGAACAACATCAACTCATTTAGCTGACATATTGCTCCGCTTATATCCCACCAAGCTGCAGTCATTGCAAGCGCTTTCATCGTGAAATGGACAACAATTGCCTTGTTTGATTTAACTTTTTCAACAACCACGTTGCTCACCCATGGAACGCACTACCAAACGAAGGTGTCAGTGCAATCAATGTCAACTGTTTCAAAGCAAAATTCGATCAACTCACCATAATTACCACAGCGCATCATCTAGTTGTAAAAATCTCATACTACACCAGGATTTAAATAGATAAAAAAATCTTTGAAGTTTATTATTTGGCTTGACTAAAGCGCGTTTTTCATTTTCAATTACGCTGCAAAAAATTTTATTTTGTTTATTTTTATAAAAGTTTTTAACATTGGAAAAATCAAATTCCCGCTGACATCAAAATAAATTGATTTTATTAATTCCTAATGAATATCAAAGGATATTTTACTTTTCATTTATACAACATCTAATAATTAAAATTAGGATACATCCGTAAAGTAAATACGTTATAAAATCACTCATTTAGTACCCCCTCCCCCCTTGCACACACCTGTGAGCTTTCAAAGACATAATTTTTTCAAAACAATTGAAAAAAAAAAACTTTTAGTTAAACACATTATTTTTTTTTTTAAAACTCGTGAAATTCTATGTTTTTAAAAACAAAAAAGAAAAAAGTTTCAGGAGAAAAAGACGAGATAGTCAAACCGCGTACTTACTTGCTTTCTTTAACACCCCTCTCCCCCTTGTACGATTAAACAACCACTCTGGCAAAGTTATTATTTTAATCAAGAACGTATAAGTAAATATATTAATACTTCCTTGTTTTAATTAAATAAAAACTTTTTCAATAAATCATATAAAACGAAACTTTGATATCAAGTTTTTTACAATTTCTAATTATTATTTAAATTGCTCGTTAACTTAAAAAACAAACGTGAAAATATTGTTCATAAAATCCGCCGGTGGCTAGGCAAATATTTCCGTCCTCAATTCGATAGCCTTAGCTAGCTGGGAGGCAGAAGATTCTGGGGGTGGCCTCCAAATCAATTTTCCTCTAAAAATTTTTCTGGAGGCGATTACCAAGTAGGATTGGTCTATAGAATATGTAGAAGAACATTTTGCTGCCAAAAAGTTATTTGAAGGTAGCTACCGTGGAAGAAAAGTGGAGGCGAGAAGATTTTACGCCGTTTATCAACACTGATTTTAAAACTTGAATGATTAGTTATGAACTACATTTTTACCACTTCCTAGAAGATTTAATCTCTTTCATTTTTGATAATTTTTAATTTGTTATTACTTCCATTTTTTTTTTACTTTATTTTATTTTTATATTACTTCATATACCCAGTTACCTTTCTAGGTCACTGTATATACATATGTATAATATACGTATACATATATATATATATATATATATATATATATATATATATATATATATATATATATATATATATATATATATATATATATAAATATATATATATATATATATACATATATATATATATATATATATATATATATATATATATATATATGTACATATATATATATATATATATATATATATATATATATATATATATATATATATATATATATATATATATATATATATATATATATATATATATATATATATATATATATTAGAGGCGGAGCCACATAGGTCATATGGCTTGAGCCTCGAATTTTGTTGGGGCATCAATTTTTTAAAATACATACTTTAAACACCAAAATAAACATCAAAATAATAATTTTAAATTTCTAATTATTCTAAATAATTTAATTTAAAAGTTGAAATAATTGAAATTAAAGTTGACTTAAGTTATCAAATTAATTTCTTTTTCATAATTATCAATTTCCAAGCATAAATCCGACATTATAAAGATTACATAAATTAATGACGCAGTTAACCCTCCGTTGCACAGTGGAGTATTTCAAAGTAATAGTCGATCAAAAGTCGATTACAAAAATTTTGTAAAAGTATACTATTAACTATATATCATGAAAGATTTATAAAGGCTACATCACTAAACAACAATTTTAGTGTTGCCTACTCCCCCTTCCAGGTATAAAAAAAGTTTAAACTCGGACTTCGCGTGAGCTCATTGTATTTGTTTTTTACGCTTCCTGTCAAACACAACTTTTAAAAGTATTATTTAAGCTTGTATGCTGTAAAACCTTTAATAAATCACGATGAACGTTGAAGAAGAAGTTATGTACATACAAATTAAATGTATAATTTCTTCATTTTACTTAACAAAGTGAGATTTTTTAAAATATATATTCGAGACTAAAATTGTTAGATTTTTTTTTGTAAATACTATATTCAAAATTGTTTTCGTATATGAATTAAGCCGAATTTAGCAAAGATTTTTTATGTAACTTAAACATTAGTTATTCTAGTTAGCATTTTTGAAATAAAATGTTCCACATAAATCTTCCATTTTTTTAAATTTAATTTTGATTAAATAATACGACAAAAACGTTGTCTTTTGAATAAAAACTTATTTCATTTTTTTTTAGAATCCCAACCAATGGTAAAAGAGATGACTAGAAAAGAACTCTACCATGTTATGAAACAATGCCCAAAGAAAAAAATTGATGACAAATTTGTGTTTTTAGAAGATCATCTCAAAATTATTACAAAATGTACTGAAAATGAACAAAGTTCACTAAAAAACGCCTTAAATACTTTCAAGTTTCATTTTAAACAAAAATGGATAGCTGCTAACTACATAGAAGAACGTTTTTTGAAGCACAATGAACTATGGCTCGATGCTATCATAAGTTTACCCACCTGTATAATAAAAAGGCCTGGTCGACCATCAAAAGATTTTGAGTTGTTGAGTTCGCCAAGAAAGAGACGTAGAACAAAAGCTTTGAGAGACCAAATATCTTATGCACAACTAACCTATGCTGCCCAAATGAGTCAGCGTGATGCAGGACATTGTGATGCGTCTAGAATAATGAAAGATATTAGCTGCTCACCGGAAAAGGCAAACAAATATAGAGAAAACTTCAATTCCATTCAGACGAATTTTATAAAAAAACACACACCATCGGAAGCATTATCAATTTTTGTGGAAGCCAATATGACAAGGAGACAATATGAAATAATTCATGCAGCTAATAAAAATATTTATCCATGTTATTCGCTTTTAAAAAAATCAAAAAAACAATGTTATCCTCCACAAGAGTCAATGACAGTTTCAGAAACATGTTGTGAAATTAAACTACAAGATATTCTAGACCACACAACTAGACGCTTGTGTGAATATTTAGATGAAGTTTTGGAAACCTTAAACGAAGAAGAAAGAAGCAATTTAGAAATGTTATCAAAATAGGGTTGTGATATATGTCATATTGGTAGCCAGAAGATTGTTTGGCAAAACCCTGTGCCCTCTTTTACAAGATATTGTCGCCCAATTCGAATTCGTTTTACCCATGAAACTAAAGACATAACAAATGAAGAAATCTGCTATGTAGAAGATCAAATAAAAAAAACTGAAATATCGAAGTTTTTAGGTGGTATTATACATATAAAGCATACCTTGGCATTTACAATGGTTGATGCAAAAGTATGCAATGCTGCAACCAACACGACATCTACTATGAGGTGCTATGTATGTGGACTAACATCAAAAGACTTAAATAATTTAACAATAAAAAAATAGATAATCCAGATGCCCTTAAATTTGGCTTATCGATATTGCATACAAGGATTAGGTTTTTTGAATCTTTACTACATTTATCATACCACATTCCCATAAAAAAATGGCAAGCGAGAACACAAGATGATAAAATAATTGTAGCTGAAACAAAAAAAAAACATTCAAAACAAATTCAAAAAGAAAATGGGGCTGCTGGTGGATATTCCAACTGCAGGTTTTGGGAATACTAATGATGGCAATACATCAAGAAGATTTTTCTCAGATCCTCAAACTTCATCCTGCATTACAGGAGTTAACATTGGACTTATTAAAAATTGTAGTATCATTTTGGAAACCTTGTCAAGTGGATATAAAATAGATATCAAAAAATTTGAAAAGTTTGCAGAACTGACAGCAGAACTTTATGTTAAAATTTATGGATGGTATCCAATGACTCCTACAATGCACAAGATATTGAGACATGGTGCCACAATAATTGATCAAGCTATATTGCCTATTGGTCAATTATCGGAAGAGGCGGCTGAGGCTCGAAACAAGCACTTCCGTGATTATAGACAGAATTTCTCGAGGAAATTTTCAAGAGAAATTTGTAACAGGGTTATCATAAACAGACTTCTGTTAAGTTCCGATCCTTTGTTGAGCAGTGTCAGAAAGAGGCTCAAGAATAAAAGAAATGCTATTTCCAGTGAGGCATTAGAGTTCTTGCAATTAGAAACATTGAACGAACTACAACAATATGAAGAGGAGGCATCTAGCGAAAATGAATCAGACTAATGTTTATTTTTTATCGTTTTTTAAGTATACTTTTTTATTTTATGTTGTTTTTACTTTTATAGTAGGGTTTATTTCACCTTTATAGTATGTGTATTTGTATATTTCCTTTTGTTTAAATTGTTTGTATTTGCATCACTTTTTTTAAACATTTTTACTCTTAAGGCATTTAATGTTTTAATTGAAGTTTAACAGTTTATATTGTTGTTTAGTTTTTTTTTTAATTTTTATTTTTTAAACTTTTTTTTGTATGGTTTATATGCAAAAGTGTGTTTTGAGTAAAAAAAAACCTTTTTTTTTAATTGTTTATCTAATTGTTAAAAGCCATAAATTAATTTTGATCAACTTTTTACCATAAATACTACACTGTGCGTCGGGCGCGCTTGATCAAATTGATACGTCAATCATTTTTATCTTGTACGAGTTTTTGAGTTATGACTGAGTGTTCTACTTTTTAGCAGCTTCATTTTTTTCTTCTTTTTTAGTTGTACTTCATCGAACAGGATTAAATCACTTTATTTTGAACTGTTTCTTTACATTTTGTTGAAATTGATACATTGCGCCTTTGTCCGTTACGATTTGTTCGTTAACCTCTGTTTGTTATATTTTGCAACTAATTTTGTAAATAATTTTTTAATTTTTCAAACATAATTCAATATAAAAATTTGTATAAGTTTAATTAATGTATAAATTTATTATGTTTTCAAATTTCAATATATAATCAAATTTCAAATACCTTTATAATGAAGAGAAAATTTGATAGTGGTGCATGTAAAAGGCGGCGAAGAAAAGAGTTGGCCAAAGGAGCATGCGCCAACTCGAAGAAAACATATTCGTTTTTAAAAAAAACACCAAATACAGTTCAAATTGAACCAGGAAACTAATCTCAAAGTGTGAGTGCCAGTGGTACATTGAAAATGAAGTTATTCCAATTGCTGAATTTCAGGTTCAAAAGTTGCGTGAACAATTTAATAAGATTTTACCCCAGTAAAAATTGTTGCAGGAAATACAGGTATTTCATGTGAGTTTTTAACTAGTCGTCATTTGCCAAGTCAAGATGATGCCGAACTGTATTTTAAAATCAACGTTTATTTCGTCATTATTGACTTGATTCAATCTGGCCTTACGCGACAATTTCAGTCGTTACAAGAAATTTGCAAACTTTTTGGATTTCTAAGGCAGTTTAAATATTTGAATGACAAAGATCTTGTATTGGCTGCTCAACATTCTAAGCACAAATATGACAAAGAAATCTCACAAGAACTTGAAAATGATTTTTTTATTTTTAAAAAGAATCTATGGTGTCAATTTTAAACTAGATTACAGACCAAAATAGTTGCTGAAAGAAGTTCTTGGACTTGGTCTTTCGGGTGTTCTTCCAAACATTACATTTGAATAACTTATTATTAATAGTTTGCCTGCATTCACGGCTTCGGGCGAACGCACATTTAATGTTTTAAAGCAGATAAAAAATTACCATCGTTCAACTATGGGGCAGGAACGGTTGAATGGACTTACTATGCTGAATATAAATTGCGATATTACAAGAAAGCTGGATTTTTCAAATATTATTGCTGCATTTTCAGAACAAAAAGCATGAAAGGCATTCGCGAAAATTAAATAAAGTTAATTCATTCTGTTTTATATACAATTAGTGCATTTCTTTAAATTTCATTTTCAAAATGTGACCATAATTTAATTAATCATTTATATTGATTTGCAAATTACCTATTGAAAAAAAGCAATAAACAAAAATCAATGAATAATTATTTATGCAAGAGTCATACATTTGTGAAATCTGAATTGTAATATTTACGATAAAGTAACAGTGTAACACTCCACTAGTACGGTCGTACCCTCCCAAATCCCAGGCCTCCCTAAGAAATATGTAATTAGTTGACTATCCTATTTCTTGGCTAGTTGGGTAGCTAAAACGCACAAAAAGCTAACTAAAATAGAACTAAATAGCTTTACACAACTTGCGTTGCGTTTTGCGGAAACTTTGTGCAAATCGTCCTTTTGGGGCCTCCAATTTATAATTGTCCCAGTCCTCTCCAAACCTCTGAAAAGGCCTTATATATATATATATATATATATATATATATATATATATATATATATATATATATATATATATATATATATATATACATATATATAACGTTTTTTCATATTCTGAAATGTTTTTCCCGTAAGGAACTGTTTCTCAAGTATTCTTTAGAAATAGTTTTCTTTTCGTAAATCGTTATTACGGAGTTATTATTATTTTTATTTTTCGTATAATGCGTTACGGAAGGTGAATTTGCGCATGTACATTTTCCGCAATAGCAATTTGAAATACGGAAGATCAAAATGCGAAAATTTCGTAAATTTTGTTTTTCGGCGAACAACCCTAGTTAAATGTAGTTTTGTTAAAAAAAAGTTTTCATTATATAGAAAAATAATAAACTATTTTTAGAAAGAGAAGGTGTCAATATTGTTTGCATGGATTTTCTTAAATTTTTTCTTAAAACCATTTGAATTGTGAACACTACCAGGCTATTGAACATAAGCAAATAGTTTTTTTTTTAGACTGCAATTATCTTGCAATTTTAGGAATAAAACTTTTTTTGGCTTTAATGTGTTTTCTACTCCAAGACTTATTATGCAAGTATGTGTGGCAACTTTTAACGCTTGATAGTAAACTTTGTTCGATCTAAATGTTTGTTCAACTTAAGAATATATTAGAATGTGAAAGTCGTTTCAGCGTTGATTAAGGATGTATTATTTGAGGCTAACGTGTTACGTGAATTCAATTATACCTATCTGCATGTTTGTTTGGTTATGTATTATTATAAGTAAGTGAAATACACTCACCACAAAAATTCTTTAAAATTAAACTGAGATTCAAAACTATGTTATCATTAAAATACGACTTCCTCTGTAAAAACTTCAAATTGCGCCAAAACTTTACGTCAGAAACCAATTAATAAGTCTAGAATTCTTGATTTAATGAAAAGGCTAAAGTCTTTTGGTTCATTAAAAAGGAAAATTTAGACATAAAAAAAAAGCATAGGGCGTAACTATGTAATTAGTCGGAAAAATGGTTGTTAAGCCTTAATTTAAAATTACTAGGCAAGAATAATAAATTATAATATCATTGCTAAATTTATCATAAATAAGTTTTATAAAGAAAATAAAGGAATCAACATGAGTTTCATAATTCAAAATTGCAAAGTAAGTTTAACATATGTTTTTTTCAGGTTTTGATTACATGAATTTATTTATTTATAAACTTATAAGAATATTTACAATATTTTGTAGATATTCATTATTATTACCTTCTTGTATAACATTTTCAAACCTGAATAATATTTTCATTTTCAACAACACTAATCTAATCAAATTATTTTATTTCAACACATCAAATTTAGAATGTTTTTTAAAGGAATTCGTAAAAAGTTACTTTTTTATGGTGATAAGGCCGTAAGGACTTCTTGGAGCACATGAACAACTAAAAAAAAAAAAAAAAAAAATTTTCCAACTTGGATAAATTTTACTCGAACGGATACTTTATTTTACACTTTTGTTTTTGTTTTTTTATTATTGTTTTTTTTTTTTTCTGTTAAAAACAATAGAAATGTTTCTATTACAATGTACACGTGCATATAGATATCATAATATTAAATATAAAAGTATATACTGAACTTACAAAAAAATTAAGTACAAGCAGCTAGGACTCAAAAAAGGGTAAGGATAACATTACATTAACTCAATCTTTCATAGAACCCCTCTGTACATATTGATATTATTACATTCAATTTTTAAATAGAAACTTTATTTCCATTATTATTATTTTTTTTTTGATTACCTTGTTTAATTCATTCTTCTGAGCCTAGGACAATACTGCCGCATCAGATCAAAACGGGTGTCCATGATTCCTTCGTGTTTAATAAAGAATAGTATTACTAGTATAAAATTATTTAATAAATAATTGTATTACTAGAATAAAATACTACTTAAAAAACATTCTAACTATCAATATGGCAAATTGTTTAAAATAGAAGTTTATTTTAACGTATTGTTTTTTTATTATCATTGTTTCAATAAAATATACTAAAATATTTTTTTTTAGGTTTTTATGATAATCTACATTAGAATATTTTTTCTAAAAACAAACAATTGTTTGTTATTAAACAACGAAAACGGTAGCTCAATAGTTTTACAGCCAACTTTCACTATATCTCAATTAAATGCCAACTCAACTATCGACAAAAATGATTTGTTACAAGAAGCAACTGAGGCTTTGGATGCTACCAGTAGCACTTTTTCATATCCTTTAAACACTGCTAAAATTAATAATTTATCTACTTTAAATACTGCAAAAATACTAAATTCAAGTTCTTCAACTTTACAGGTAAATTTTAATGATATAATTTATACATCAAACAATGTGTTATTGACCGGTACTGGTACAAACTATTATCAAAATTCAACTACAAAGTTGATGGCCAAGAATGTCACATTTGACACTAACTTATTAAAATCAACAAACGAATTTCTTTATCAAGATTTTAACTCTACAATTATTTTATTACCTAATACAATTAGAGCGAGTAGCAGCTATATAGTAGATAGCAATATATTGACTTTGAATACTCAAACGTCATTGGTAGTATCTATTGCGGTAGTATTGCCTTCATTAATGCAACCGTCAATTCTATTTAAAACAAAAGCATCAAAAAACGTTGCAATCGTCAATAAAAACTGGAACCAGTATGAAAGATTTGTTATTTGTCAACAACAAGAGAACGCCTGTTTAAACAAAGGAGTTTGTTATAAGTCTTCTACTAATAAATTTTGCAAGTAAATTTTTTTAATTTATTTAGAGTTTTTTTTATTTTTTATTATTGTTGGTTATATTTTATTAATATATTTGTTTTTATCATTTCTACTATTGTTTTAGTTAGATAATTTTTACGTTGACATAAAAAAGTTTTTTAGATATTATGTGCTTCATAAACTTATGTGTTTAAAAGTTCTATAAAAACGCTTGTGCGGCTACGTAACCTCTTTAGATCTTTGCGGTAAGCGATGAGCGCGGTTTTAAGAGTTAATCGTAAAACATTATTTTAAATAAAAAAACTCATGGTTTGTAGTGGTTCAAAGATTTATTCAGTGTTAACATGTAGTTTAAAATAAGAAAAAAACTTCAGACTTATTTATATTGATACAGGCGTAATATAAACTTTTAAATTTACTATACTCATCAGTACCATTATTACTAAAGAACAATACTGTTAGTATTTTAAATGAGGGTGATTTCTAAAAAATGGTTTAATGAGGATAACTTGCAGCCTTCACAAAATTTATTTTCTCAAAACTAAAAGTTTTTACTTCATATAAGTTAATAAAATAAAGTTTTTTTCACCTACACTACCCACCCACAAACTACCCACCCACAAACTACCCACCCACAAACTACCCACCCACAAACTACCCACCCACAAACTACCCACCCACAAACTACCTATTACTTTTATTTTTAACTTTTTGCCCCCCCCATTTTTGATTTTTCAAACATTTTTTATCAAGAAAAAAACAACAGTTTTTCAATTTCAAAAAATATTTTCAGCTTTTTAACTAGCAATTTTGTGTCAACATTAACATTTAAAACATCTGGTTGTGCGAAAATGACAGTCTAATTAGTAAAATGTTCCTTTTTAGTTGTTTTTGTCTGTTTTAGATGCACTGGGGATTATTTTGGTTCACTCTGCGAAATCAAAGCATCAGGAGGTGAGATTTTAAACAACCAATCAAAATTTTTATGGTAAAAAGCTTTAACTGTAATCTTACAGTAACGACGCGTTTTTGTTTCAGTTATGGACAATGTCAATATTTGGTTAGGAACGGTTTGTGGGGGCTTACTTCTTCTTTTGATCATTACTACATTTTTTGTTTATAAGAAACTAAGGTAAGTTGCTTTAATATAAACTTCTTATCAAAATTAAAAGAAAATTTATTCTATTTGTTCTCAAGATATATATTGAATTTTATAACCAAAAACAACAAAACCTTTTGGAACATGCACATCGCATTTTAATGAATAAATTTGCATCTGAATATCTAATTATAAAAAAAAAGCTTATTGCATGGAATTAAAATAGAAAATTATTTTTATTTCTATAGCAAAGCAGATAAAAATAAGAAAAAGCTGGAAAATGAGCTTCGGTCACTGAAAATTCAACATGTTAAATTGATTGCTGAGCTTAAAGTCGGAAGAAAGCGATTTTCATCAAGTGAAAATAGCTTTAATTCAAGTGATTATTATGCGCCTCGACCATACAAACAAAGTTTATCAGATACAAGCAAAAGTTTTGAAATCTTAACTAATGTGGGAATTAGCACATCGTCAAAAGACGAAACAAAAAGCAAAAGCAACGAATGTATTTTTATTGATAACACGAGATGTCAAAGCAATGAAAAAATGAGTGCTGGAGACATATCAACAAATAAACAAATACCAGAACTTAATTTAAACAAAAAACGAAAAGGAATTTGGGCTCAGGAACAAGAGAGAAAAAAAGACTTATTAGTTTAATTTTGACAAATGCATTCAATTTTACTGATTGTTTTTATGCTGCTCTCCAAACCCCCTACTTTTTAACTTTAAAATCTTACTTTTGAATATCATTTGTTTTGATGGTTTTTCTATTTTTCAAATATAGTTTTCCTAAAGAAGTTCAAAAAAAGTCTAAAGCTCTAGTGAAAAATTAAAGATTTTAGAATAATAAAAAAGCTTTCAATGTTATGAAAATTTTCAATACTTGATTGTTTTTTTATTAAGATTGTTTCCTTGTTTTTAATAGCTAGTTATTTTTATACAATTGTATTTGTGCAATATGTTTATTGAAACTTACAAATACAGTAAACTTCCGGTTGTTCGAACTAGCACTTGTTTGAGTTTTCGCTTATTTAAAGCAATTTATGTTCCCGTTAAATTTTCCTTAACAAACTTTATTCGGTACATGGTTTTCAGTTATTCGAAGTTTTGTTTAATCAAAGTAAGTTCTTGTTCCCCTAGGAGGTTCGAATATTATATATATATATATATATATATATATATATATATATATATATATATATATATATATATATATATATATATATATATATATATATATATATATATGTATATATATATATATGTATATGTATATATATATATATATGTATATATATATATATGTATATATATATATATATATATATATATATATATATATATATATATATATATATGTATATATATATATATATATATATATATATATATATATATATATATATATATATATATATATATATATATATATATATATATTAGAAAAAGAGTACTTAATATTTGAAAATCAAAATTTGACTTGATTGACTTGCTAAATTTGAACGTTTTATTCAATACTTTCTTTATTTTAAATAGTGCAGTATTGAGAAATAAACAAAGCGATTTTTTGCAGTGTGTTCATAATTTCGAAACACTCGTTTTACAAACAATGTTTCAGCAGATTTTAAATAAACGTTTAAAATCTGCTGCAATAAGTTTTTTTATGATTCTTATGAACAAATTGTCAACAAAAATTATTGAAGAAAAAAATTTGTAAAAATTGAAATACGCAGAATTTTTTTGTCATTTACTCATAAATAACTAAAGTTACATGGCGACCGAACTATGGCGATTTTACGGTATTTTATCACCAACTCAATGAAAATATCTTATAGTTATGGGTAGGCAATTAGTTTTTATCGGCTAATATGAAAGCCTTTAACGCTATTTAAAAGGAACTACAACTTCAAGAAACTATAAATATATAAATAAATGAACATGTTATATATAAACATATAAAAAAAAAATATATATGAATAAATCTATTCTACTATATACTCTAATAAAAATTAGAATCATATATTGAAGCAACATTAATATTTATTCCTTTCACAGAAGCATTTAAACGATAGATATTTTGTTACACATAATAGTATAAATGACAAAAAAATTTATTAATGTCACCAGTTTTATTTAAACATGATCGCTTTGCGTGCCTTCTTCTTTACAAAGTTTTGGATTACTGTCTCAAAGTCTATATGAACTGCAATCCTAAATTCAATACTTAGCATAACCAGATTGTTTAGGAGACTCATACTCGTGGTATCGAGACCTCAGAAATTTTTTGAGATTTAAAGTTATTAATTAAAAGCATTTAACATTCCTAAAATTTATGCACCGAAAATCGGCTTTGTGAACTTTTGTTATGTGTTTGTTATTTGTCTTCATTGATGTCTTACTTGTTTCTTCATGTGTTTGTTATTTGTCTTGATGTCTTAATTGTTTCTTCATGTGTTTGTTATTTGTCTTGATGTCTTAATTGTTTCTTCATGTGTTTGTGATTTGTCTTGATGTCTTAATTGTTTCTTCATGTGTTTGTTATTTGTCTTGATGTCTTAATTGTTTCTTCATGTGTTTGTTATTTGTCTTGATGTCTTAATTGTTTCTTCATGTGTTTGTTATTTGTCTTCATTGATGTCTTAATGTTTTTGTTATTTGTCTTGATGTCTGATTGTTTCTTCATGTGTTTGTTATTTGTCTTGATGTCTTAATTGTTTCTTCATGTGTTTGTTATTTGTCTTGATGTCTTAATTGTTTCTTCATGTGTTTGTTATTTATCTTGATGTCTTAATTGTTTCTGCTTTAATTTGGCTGCTTTACTTATTTAATTCTTTTCTGTTCTTTTTTTTTTGTACAAAAGAAAGCTAAAATTTTTAGAAATCTGTTTTTCCGCGCTAAAACGAACTGTAACCCGTTTAATATCACACAGAATATTTGTTTTTGAAATTGGATTTCAAAGAGAGATTTGTCTACTTAGTTCATTTAGCATACATTTTTATTTTCTCACCTGTGTCTGGTAACGCTAGTGCATCTAAATAGTTTTATTTCTAAATGAAAGCTAAACACAACAAGCTTAACTTTGAACTAAACTACTTTTTAACTGTCACTAATTGCTACTACTGGTGAAAGCAAGCTCTATATATTTTAAACTTTCATATTTTAAATTGCTAACTTAAGTTGCATTACTAACTTAAATGATTTTGTTGTAAACAAAGTCATTCGATTAGCGAATGAAATGGCATTACTTTCCAATATTATGCAATTCCACTCCTATTTCGAAATCGTTTGAGTAATTTCAGAACCGTTATTTCAGCTACTTTCAGAATACTTTGCTTTAGAATAGAGTTTCAATTACTATGCACTGCAAAGATGGCGAAAGATTCGGCAAAGAAAATAATAACATTATAAATTTGTCTGAATGTTAATAACATTTTTACACTTGCACTTGAAATAATGATTTAACAAAATACCAATTCTGTCTTGCAATGAAAGACGTCTTTTTATTTTACATTATAGAAGATTACATTTTCTATGCCAATTACTTCATTCATGGTCCAGTTACATAACTTCTGTCAACTGGAATGAACTGACCCAGCAGTAATTAATACAGATTTGGAAGTAGTACTTAGCTCGGAGCAAACACCGTCAATTGCTAAACTTTATCTGCATAAAACTACTCGGGTATTTGACACATTTTAATCGGGTGAATTTTAGTTTTTGGACTTTTTTTTAAGAGCCACTCAGTACGTTTTAAGGATTCACCTACCCCCATCCCTCCTAATTTTAATCGAAGAATAGCTTCTGATTAAAATTATTCCCATTAATAAAATGCTAATCTGGGTCGTAAAAGTTATTAAGTAAAAAGTTATTTGCCAATTTGAAAATATTAAAGTGTAGCGAAATCTATTGTTTGTTTACTGATTAGTAAAGAGAATCATTATTCGATCGCTTCAACTTACGCAAAACTTATTTTCTTATATTCTAAATTCGCAGCAATAAATTTTATTAAATTCAATCTTTACAAATTTACCTTGATTACGAAGAATTTTAACTTCATCCCAAAGTTTTTTTCTCTCTTCTGTAGTCTCTTTGAAAAAGTTTAGTAGTTTTACTACGATAGTCCATGGAGTTTTTTCTTCTTTATACGACCCATTTTGATACGCTCGTTTCACAAACACTTTGCTTAAAACTTTATGATCGTTTATGAATATTTTTTTCACATATTTTTTAGTCACTTTCTCTTGGCGACTCTTTCAGACCATCGGTTCTTATGCTGTTACAACGAAAGCGGTTTTCTAAGTCAGTATTTTTTTTATTTATATTTTTAGTTTCAAGATCATATCCCTTTCTTATTTGTGTTAATTATTCCTTTATTTTTTTTCTTGAAAGTTGAAATTTTCTTTCACATCATTAACAACCTTTTTAATATTTTGCATATTTACTCTGTTCATATTTAATTCATTTTCTATTTTGTCGAGTCTATCAGTTTTAATCAGTCAATTATTTTTATATTCCCACTCATTATTTGTGTATCTTTTCTTGGTCTTTAAATAGACTTTCTGTTTCTTTGAGCAAACTTCTTTTTTGTTCTTAAAAATTGTTTGTGATAATTTTTCGATATTTTTAATTCTAATTTCCATTATTAAAATTAATATCTTCATTATTCATTGTCCATTTATTCATTTATTATTCATTGTCCATTTATTTAAATATATATTCATCGTCCATTCGGGATTAGATCTAAGCTGTTTAACGTTGTTTGTTGAAGTATTAACTGTGTATTTAATTAATTTTGGCTGTTAATTAAATGTGGCCCTAAAGCCCGGATCATGGTTTATAACAGGGGTCGGCAAACCGCTGCTTCGCGATTCGCATGCGTTTCTTTTATGGAATAGAATAATATTTAAATAAAGTACATAATTATTTTTATAATACTTCTGCCGTTTTATTCAAAAGCAAGTTTAGTTCCTTTAAAATTTTTTATTTGGATCTTCTTTTCAATGTGTTGCGATTGCCTTGTCCAAATGTTTCAGGAAAAATTATGGTCGAAGTAAAATAAAAAGTTCAGTATTACATCAAAAAATTAATATTAATAAATCAGATATATTTTGTTCTAATAAAACATCAAACAAGTTTAATAAAGACTTTACAAATGTTGGGATTAGTCTAGCAAATAAAATTATACCAACTTCTACATCATTTAAAACATATCTAAAAAAATCAGTAGATTCAACAATGTATGTTAGTGACTTAACTTTTTTTGAATTTGACGCAGCTTAATTTTTAAAATTATTTAAAACCCCTATATC
The DNA here is from genome assembly GCF_038396675.1 of Hydra vulgaris. Taxonomy (NCBI): domain Eukaryota; kingdom Metazoa; phylum Cnidaria; class Hydrozoa; order Anthoathecata; family Hydridae; genus Hydra; species Hydra vulgaris. The sequence continues at coordinate 62,689,491 of NC_088927.1, read as the reverse complement.
TAACAAAAAAAGCATTACAAAATCTTTGTTCCTTATAGTAAGTTATCTTTAAATCGAGGAATATTTCCTGATATATTTAAACTTGCAAGAGTATACCCAATTTATAAAAACGATGATCACGCTGACGTATCTAACTACAGACTCATATTGGCACTTTCTGTTTTCTCAAAAATCTTCGAGCGTTTAGTTTGTAATCTTTGATTATTTCACGCAAAAATTTTTTTTTATCCAAAACAATTGGGATTTCAGAAAAACTACAACCAACTGAACATGCCATTATTGAATTAATTGATCAAATAAAAGATGGTTTTGAAAAAGTTTTTTACTCTCGGAGTATTCATAGGTTTATCCAAGGCATTCAAAACCGTTGATCACTTTATTCTGTTAGAAAAACTAAAATGGTACGGGGTATGCAATAAATTATATCATTGGATAAAAAGTTATCAATCTATTAGAAAAAAAATATGTTCAAAAAAAGAAATCCGGAATACTGAATATTCTGTGTGGAGTGCCTCAAGGATTAATCCTAGGACCGCTCTTATTTTTAATTTATGTTAATGATTTTAATAACGCATCAGTAAAACTAAATGCTATTAGGTTTGCAGACAATACAAATCTATTTTTATCAAATAGCAATATTAATGATCAATATCAGCATGTCAGCACATAAACATTGAATTAGAAAAACTAAATGATTGGTTCAGGTCAAATAAACTTTCTCTTAACGTTGAAAAAACACAATTCCTACCAATACCTTGTTTTATATAAAAACACAAGAAGATAACCCTCCTCTAAAACCGCCAAAACTTATTATAAATTATAAACGCATTAAAAAACAAGGTACTATAAAGTTTTTAGGAGTTATTGTGGATGGTCATTTATCATGGCTCATACATATAAAGTATATACAATCAAAAATTAGTAAAATCATTAGTATACTTGTGCTTAATTCATTGCTACATTACTTAAGCAAATATTAAGTGGGCAAGTTGTCAACCAACAAAACTTAAAAAAGTTCTTTGTTAACAAAAACATGCTGAAAAAATTATATACAACAAAAAACGGGGGATCACACTAAACCTTTAAAGATGGATATGAAAAAGATGAACATATATCAAATAAACATTTATCAACACCTAAGCTTTATGTATAAATATACCAATACTCTAACTCCTGAAATCTTTTTAAGTAAATTTAATAAAAATCTAAATGAGAATCCTCTTCTTTTTTTCTTATTTTGACTATTGGGGTCTATTTATAATTTTAAATACTATATATCCTATATTCACTATATGTAATATATCTTCTTTTTTGACTAATTGAGGATATTTGCACTTGTAAATAATATACCTTCTTTTTTCTCTACTTGCATTTTTAAATATTATCTTCGTTTTTACTGTTTTTTTTGTTGTTGATTTTTCTAATTGATTTATTTACCATATTTTACTCTTATTGTCATAATCTGCAAAAGTTTTAAAAAAATTGCAGTATTTTTAAAATTGCTATGATTTTGCAAACCTCTTCTAAAGGCATTTTACAACTTTATTTATTTATTTGTTTATTTTGCTGTAATAATTCATTATTACTTATTTATTCTACAACAACTCTGATGTAAAAATACTGTTCGAAACAATTAACACTGAACTAGAAAGCTTTAACCAATGGTTTATAGCTAATAAGTTATCATTACATTGTGAAAAAACAAGTTTTACTCTCTTAAAATAAAACAATTAACTAATCTTTCGTTAAAGTTGCCAAAACTGTCAATCAATAGAAATGAAATAAATCGAGTAAATCATACAAGGTTTTTGGTGAGTATATTTTGGTAATATTTGATGAGAACCTATCATGGAAAAAACATTAGTCTCATTGAAACAAAAATATCTTCTTCTATAAGTGCATCATATAAATCTAGGGCCTTTCTTGATTATAAATCACACAAAAATGCTTTACTTCAGCCTTGTTCATTGTCATCTTTCCTACGCTAATATTATTTGGATTAACACACACAAAACTAAATTAATAAGATTATAGAGCCCACAAAACCACGCATAGTTAGCCTTAACTAAATTTAGGTTTTCTGAATTGTGTCCAAATTAATTTCAAATGGTATTGTGTTATATTACATAGTTTAAGAGTGGATAATCACATAATCGGAATGTTTTAAATCATCAATTATTTACAAATATAACATTAAAAACTCAATGTGAACGATGTCAAAAAACCTCTAACAAAAACCTTAAAGTGTCTCCTGCTTTAAAACCTGTTATACGAGAGCAACACGTAATGAAGTAAGTTGATGTTGATTTAATTAAATTACCTGCATCAAATGGATTCAATTACGTTATTGTTCTTATTGATTATTTCTCTAAGTGGACTGAACCTCTTATTGACAAAACAGCAATATCAGTAGCATTATTTCTTTACAAAGTTATTTGCAGACATGGTTGTTTTCAAATACAAATAAATGACCAAGGTCGAGAGTTCGTAAATTCAGTATCTATTGCACTGCACGACATGACTGGAGTTCAGCAACGTATCACCTCGGCTTACCATCCACAAGCCAATGGCCTTGTAGAGAGACAGAATCAGACAATTAAGAAAGCCATTATCAAGGTCTTAAATGAAAATGTTTTAGGTTGGGTATCAGTTTTAGATGAAATCCTTTTTGCTCTACGTGTTAAAGTGCACGATTCAAGCGGGTATTCACCATTTTACTCTATGTATAACCGACAGCCTTGCCTTCCGATTGATGTAAAATACACAGATATACTCAATGGGGATAATTATGAACCTGTTTATGATAAAGAGGTTTTCCAAAAAACTTTACAAATGAAAAGAGGAATTGAGGAAAAAGCCATGAATAATATTGTTTTTTCATAAAAAAAAAAAAATTAGACTATGACAGAAAGCATGCAACGTCATCAAAATTTGTTGTTGGTCAAAAGATACTCTTGAGAAATTTTAAAAAAGATAATAGGAAAGGCGGGAAAATGACTTTCTCATGGCTGGGTCCATATAAGATACTTAATATTTTATCTAACTCAACATGCTTATTAAGGAACAGTAAAGGCGACACATTAAAAAAGAAATACTCTCTACATCATATTAAAACATTTGTTGAAAAGTAATTCAAAACTGTGTAATTTATCTACTGAGTGTGATAATCATGATGAATGTCACTCCAAATGAATGAAACATCCCTCCAAAGAAATTCGCCAAAAAATAGCTGAAAAACAAGGGCTCAAAATATTTATTATGCCAGATCTTACTGACAGAGAAGAAAATCATGTACCTTCCAAAATCCATGTATGCAAAGGTGATGGCAACTGTTTTTTTCGTGCAATTTCGTTTTTGCTGACAGGTTCTGAGTGTCAACATATACATGTTCGCAATGTTGTTGTAAAGTACATGATATTATATCTTGTTCCAGTCTCTTATCAGGATATTTAGGTGATGATGTGGAAAAGTATATCACTAAAAGTGGTATGGCTACAAATTGTATATGGGCTACAGATGCAGAGATCCTGGGTACTACAAATCTAATTTGAATTGATATTGCTGTGTGGTCATTCACTGGAGAGAAACTAGCATGGCTCAAATATCCAGCATCCGTTAAACTCGACCAACTAACAGCTAATACTATTCTTTTAGAAAATAAAAACAATAATCATTATAATGTTGTTTTGTCACTAAAACCTCTATAAAGTAAAAAATGTTGTTTTATATGATTTTTGTTATAAAATCCGTAATAATTATCTCATGATTGCATGTTTTTCACAACAAAGGGAACATAAATATTTATGTTCTCTGTTATTAATAGCTTTTTTTGTAATAAAACATTAAAAAAGTTTTGTCAAGAATCTCTATTTAATTAATAGCTATTTAATTTATTTTTAGATAAGATTTCGTCGCACAAATAAAGAAAATTACTTTACAGTAAAATAATAACGAGCGCAGTAATATTATAACGTTAAAATAATACTGCCTCAGTAATATTTTAACGTTATAGTTTTACCGCTAGGGAACCTTTAACGGTTGAAAGTTGCCGCGCAGTAAAATTTTAACGCAGTAATTTAAAAACGTTACACCGGTAAAACAAGTCTATCTACAAGAAATTCAGAGGGGTTTCCATGTACTAATACAGAGTTTATACAATTCATAAAATGTTGTGCACACTTAGGCTTTGAACCAGATTCTTTGAATTTTGTATAGTAGTTTTGACAGCTCTCGAAAGTTCTGTATGGAGCATTTGTCCAAGTTTCTCTTCTATTCCACTCACATACATAACAGGGATGAATTGAACTGCTACTTGGAGATATACCTGTCAGAATTTGACTAAGTTTGCTCAACTTTTTCAAGACTTGATTTTTCAAATAATATTTTAATGTTTAAATATCTTTCTGGGATTTCTGGAGCTACCAGAAGAAGAAATGAAGCATTTACTGACGAACCTTTAAATATTTTTTAGACCATTTTTATATAAAGACCTGCAAGCTGTTACCGGTTTTGTTTTAATGTAATCTATTTCAACTTTGCCGTAATTTTCAAAAATTTCATTGAGATTAACTGTATTTAAACAAAATTTAATAAAACCACTTCCCCCGTCAACAGCAATTTTTAGCAACTGATTCTTAGAATCAACACATTTAAGATCCAGGAGTAGTTTAACAAAAAGAGTAACATCATTGCAGTACGCTACTGTAATATTTTTATACTCCAAAGTTTTATCTTTGTTTTTAAATTCAAATAAAATATTTTCTTCGGTAAAAAATGAGAGAAGATAACTGTCCAAATCAGAGACACAGTCTTTCAGTCCAGGTTCTACAGCGTTTCTTCTTTTTTCAACAACTCTGTAATTATTAAATTTTGCATATTTTACAGCTGCAAGTTTTTAGTTTTCTGAAATTATATAAAAAATTATAACTTTATATTTCTTTACAACAGATATATAAATAAAATTTTACCATTTCGTGTTTTAGCCGGGATAGTCATCTTTGACCAGTCAATGTCAAAATTAATTTTCTGCCTGAGATCAACAACATTTGTTCTTTCAACTATCCCCCTACACCTTAAAAAGATAAGGATATGCTAGTGCTAAGCAAAATGAGATTTGATTCATTTATCAAATCTTATTTCTTTGAGTTCAACAAGGTATCCAATTTTTCAGTTATGTGAATGGTTTTACGTTTACGACAAATATACTTTTTATATATATTTATTTAGTTAAAAATCATTAAGTATACCAACCTTGGACACAATCCAGTAGGATATCGATCATTAGCAATGTTATAATCCGAAAAATAGCTCTAAAATTTAGAAATTATTTGGCTTTGGCTGTTTATTTTCATATGACATCTGTTCTTTTGATGATCTAAAATAGTCTGAGGATGTGATTTACCAATTCTTAATATTTTTTTAAACAAAATTTGTGCTATGATTGTCTTTTGCAACTAAATTTGTGGCAGAAAAAATGGCGGATTAAAGATGGTCGTAAAAGACAAAAAAAGCGCGAAAAAATGGCGCGAAAAAATCTTAAAAATGCCACAATTACTTAATAGGAGTTTTCTGATTTGGTGGACTGTCTACATAGTGATCAACAAAATATGCTCTTTCAGAAAACGTTGAAATTAATTTGGACGCAATTCAGAAAACCTAAATTTAGTTAAGGCTAACCGTGCACGCATGTAAAGCAGCTAACTTTTTAAAGAGATTAGAAAACCCTTCCCCTGTAATGAAATTACATCCGCGGTGCTCTGTGATAAGACCGTAGGGACTTCTTGGGGCACCTAAATAAAATTAAAAAAAAAAAAAAATACATGAATGTCCTAAATGTATCAAAACTTAATTCGCTTCAAATATTATCATTTATGTATAAATATAAGAATAACTTGCTGGCAAAACTATTTTCTGATACTTTTACATCGGTTTTTTCACAAAAATTGGAAAATAACAATATAAAAAACTTAAAAAGCACTTTCTCTTTTAAACGACAAATGAAATTACATCTCCTTAATTTCTGACTTAAATCAAGGAGTTATTATAGACTGGAGTGAGAACGAAGTTAAAATACGTCATTTTACAAGGAACAGTCTTCTTAGTAAAATAATTTTTTTATTAAACACTGCGTAATTATCATAATTAAAGTTAACCAATCACATTCCACGTTTAACAAAAATTATCTAATGATATTGTTTCAAAACGTTATAAACGATTGCAAATAAAAAATGGAAGTTCAAGAAATTCGTTAACAATATTTAGAGTTAGTTTATTTGTTATTTTTTTGTTGTGCTTTTGAACGACTAATAATAAATTTCTAGATTAGAATTTAACTAATAAATGTTTTAATAAGAATTTGGTAGTATTTTTGCCGGATTTACAAAAAGTAGTTTTATATTTCTATATTTGCTTTTAAATCCGACAAAAATACTCCAACACAAAATAAAATCCTGGAGGGATTTAATAAGTTCCTGGCCGAAATAACAGTTTTGAAGAACGTAACTAACCTGTAGCTGAACAGGCAAGCAAAAAATAAGGTTCAAATAAGTAGTAGAGATTAAAACTTTGAGAGTCTAAAACTTTGATATTTGTACCAATAATTGAGGTAAGCAAGAGACAATAACTTCGCCTTAATCGTGATTTTTGTTTTAATTAACTTCTTGATTGATTGAATAGTCGTTAAAAACATATCTAACAAAGTTTTCTTTTATTTATCCATTTTGATTGCAACTCTCAAAGCTTATTGATTACGTTTTAAAAATTTCCATTTTTTTGCAAAAGCGCCGTTTTGACTTGCTTCTGGAATAATTATACTACAAAGACTGTAACGCGATTTTAATTCATTTTCGGCTTTGTTTCCCTCCAGCTAAGCTATTATACCTCCTTGCTTAAATCTAAGTATGTTTGTATATGCGTGTGTGTTTATGTGTATATGTATATATGAGTATGTATGCAGATTTTATTCTTCGCGTAGTATTTTTAAGAAAAAATATTTTATTGTAAATTTAGTAAAGCTATATGGGCGTTAAATGTTATTATAAAGGGGATCTATGAAAAGATTGTGGTGACACCAGTCATCCGTATCTTCTTTGAGCCCCATTCTCTGTTTTATATATATTCTTTGTGTAACGTAAAAGTTTCTTTGTAATTTCATTATTATATGAACAGCAATATATATAGCAATAACAATATATTAAAAAAAAAATTTATAGCACAGTTTTATGTCTGATAACGATCTATTCTATTAAGATATAATTATTTGACTACAGTTATTTATAGAACGTCTTAAGTTCCAATACAAAAAGTTTAAGTTATCCAAAAAAATTTGCTGAAAGGGGGTGGAAAAATGGTTTACCTTAAGCGGAGAGTTGTAGAATTTAACGGAGAATCGGTCAGATAATTTCAAGCGATCAAATGAAGCAGTTAGAGATGATAAAAGTTTGAGTTAACCGGTGTTTGATTTAACGGAAATAAACCATATTCGTGACCAAAAGCAACCTGAAATAAAGCTTCTGAAAAAGGATTAACCTACCCCCATCTTTAGGAATTTTCCTTTAAAAATGCTTTTCTATAAAAATATAAAATCTTTGAAACATCGGGCTTATTTAACTTATTTTGTCATTAAATTTCGATTTTAAAATAATTCATTTACAGTCTACACTTTCTTTAATTATATTTCAGACATTAAACTGGATTTAAGTTTTAAATAAAAAATAAAATTAAAAAATTCAATCAGCAAAAATCATTTTGATTGTAACCGGATCAGTCTCGGTTGTTTAATAAAAGGGAAGGAAGAGAAGGCGTTTCAGTTGTCAACGAAGAAACCATATTCGAGAAGAGCAATGTAATTAAAAACATTTTTATCTTTAAAAAACTTTATGCGGTTGATTTTTAAAAGATAAAGTTTGAGAGCCATTTAAGCATACCTGATTTTGTAATTTTTTAATTTACTCTCCTGGGATTGTCCATAAATTACGTAACGCAAACTTTCACAATAAACAAAACAAAAAAGATTAAAAGTTTTCCCTCGCAGAGTCTTAATTTGAATAAAAAATAAAAATTGCGCATTAAGTTTAACGAAAATCGCCGCGTAAAAGAGCTTAATATCTCCTACTTCAGTTTTTAAAATATATTTTGTGTTGCGTAATTTATGGACGGTCCCCTATGAGAATACCACAAAAAAATACGCAAATATAATGTGTTCTAAAAAAATATTTACATTATCAACACACTTCAATATATATATGTATAAAAAAAAATAATTTCTGTATGTTAAGTTGTTTATGATTTTGACTGTCGTGTTTATCTTACAGATAAAGCCTACTTTTGTTTTGTTCACTAGGCTGCGTTAACTCCATTCCTAATGCGGCATTTTGAAATTAACTTCGAGAAAATTTTGTGAGAATAAAAAGTATTTTGTATTCTCAGCCTGATTCTATTTGAAATAGTGGTTGGCCTCGTTCAGCATGGTGATTTATTGCTTCACGGAAATCCTTAAATTATAAAGGTCTTCACCAATGCAACAAACCACTATTGCATATACTTGGGACTTCTCAAAACAATATTAGCAATGCTATTATGAGTTAGCTGATGTAACGCACACAGCCGATCCCATACCGGAGAGCATTGTATCAGCCGGAACTCTATTTTTGCATTCTTGTTCCAATTTTTCTCGGTGTAAACTTTCTTCTGCAGAAGCTTCTAAATATTCAGAACTGTTTAATACTTTTTTTTCATTGTCTTGCTGCGATTGTTGTAACGGTTGCAACAAACGACTAACACTTTGTTGCTGAAGTTGAAAAACAGCATTCGAACTATGCACTAATGAACCTTGTTGTAATTGATGACGTAATGTTAATGAAGGTCGACTATGCTTATTGGACTCCACGTTAGAAGTGATTGGATCACTTAATTTTCTTTTTTTAATGTCTTCGGTTTGAATAAGGGCTGGACGAGGATAAGCACGTTTTGCTGCTTGTAAAGCTTCAGTAGGATTCTGAAGAATACTAGAAGAGGGGGCTAACACAACAACAGTTTGAGGACTGTTACAATTTTGATAAGCCACTGAAGCAACTTTGCCAATTAAGCCGTTGACCGAATTTTGCTGACTAACTAAAAAAAAGTCATTAAAAATTAAGTTTACCTTTATTAGACGTATGATTATAAAAAAAAAAATATAATAATATATCTATACCTATGTTTCTTGTAGTTAGTATATCTGTTATAGAAAAAGCTTCTTTGTTTAAATCTTTTTTGTCATCGCTAGAACTTGAAGCTTGAAGAGCATCTAAATGCGAACCTGTGACTGAAAAAGTAATAGGAATCATTGAGCCCTGTTGTTGGTTCATCATATGATTTAATGCATTTACACTCAAAAGTTGAGCAGAAGTAAGTAATTGTGCAGAAGGTACTACGGATGTCACAATGGTTGTATGGCTAAATGAAGATGTTGAGTGATTTCCATTTTGACTAGGACTCAGTAATGGGGACTTAATTGGCTGATGAAACATCATTGTTGTTGGTGGGTTAATAGGTGATCGAACTTCAGTGGGTTGCCTATCATTTGTTTGTAAATAAATGCCAGATGGAGTACGACTTGGAGCAGCTTGAATTACTTGTCCTGAACTTACTGTACCAATAAACTTATTTGATGTAAAAAATACAGAGCGAGGACTAGGTTGGGCACTAATCGAAGAAATTCTAACAGGCTGCAAAGCAGGGGGTAAAGTTAGGTTAAGATCATTCTGTTCTTCAAGATTATTTAAATCTTGTTGATCATCTTCATTATTTCTTGACTGTGGTTTAAATGATGGAGGTAACATCACACCTTGAGTAGGTGAAACTGGAGCAGACCTATTGTAATTATTGTATATTTTGATAGCAGAAGAAAAAATGAAAAAAATCATAAAGCAAAATTATTAAAATTAAATCTATTAATTTATTGGTTTTTAAATTACCTGGAAGATATATAAGGAGGCCTGAAACAAGCCACACCTCTCTGTCTTCTCTTTCTAAATGCTTGCTCCATCAGTTTCGTTTCACATGATAAATCAATACGCCAAAAAGAGCCTTTTCCTGGCTCATCTTGAGATCGTGGAACTTTAAGAAAATAGCGATTCAAAGAAAGGTTGTGTCTGATTGAATTCTAAAACATTAAAAAAATAGAAAATAAATACCAAAGAAATAGATCTATTTATTCTTTTTATAAGTACAAATATTAACTTAGGAATTAATTGCTATATTAACCAAACCTGATTATATAGGTAAAAACAAGAATGAACTCTAAAACTACAATAAAGTAAAGGCACATATTTTTGAAGCGCCCATATATAAAATATATAGATCTATATATACATACATATCTATCTATATATCTTTATATATTTTCTTGCTTGGTTGTCTTTAATTTTTACCATAAAGTGTCACCTTTATGTTTGTTTGTTTTTTTTAAAAAAAATTTAGAAAACTGGAAAAGATTAAAAAATTTTTGAAAATAATTTTTTTAAATTGATAGACTGCCTACCCAAATCAAACCCTCACCCCTTGCAATATTTATCTATCTCTCAGTTAACGTAGCAACACCCCTTGCATTTTCTATCAACTCATCAGTCAATGCAGCGGCACTCCTTGCATGTTCTACCTATTCTTCATGGTTTTGACATAAAGAGTACTTGATTTTGTCTTCTGGAAACACAGTGTCGTTAAGAGCTGTTTTTTACCACAAATAATAAATTTAGATGTCAAAACTAGAGGAATATATATTTATATATATACACACACACATATTAGCGTTTTTTACCTGGGTTATTATCTTACAGGTTACCCAAATTTTCTTTCCGATTACCCGGGTACTTTTTAAAAATTATTTTTTGTAATAACAATGATATTTATATGGGCAATTTTGCAAAAAAGAGGCAAAAAAAAAAAAAAAAAAAAAAAAAAGTTTTTTTTATAACTATTTAAAAATATTTTTAAGCAAAAAAGTTATCAGAAAAAATTAGTTTATCATACCATAGCTTGGTTTTAAAGTTGTAAGGGTCGTATAAATGTGTTTTGATGCCTGTTGTGTAGCGTTAAAAATTGTATTGTATATATCCATAATTGAGAACTTTGATGTTATATTGCATTTTTTTAGCATAATATACATGGTTGTTAATAATTATTTATACTTTTTTACTTACATCATTGATTGCGTTGTTTTATTTGTTGTTTGTAAGCATTGGATTTTTTGTTACAACCATCATGACAAAAAAACAACATAAAAATGCTTATAAAACTTCAAGTAAAAACTACGAAACTCAGCATATAATAACATCAATATGTGCTAAAATACACATACCAAATATATATATATATATATATATATATATATATATTTACCATGCTGTTTGCTGCATTAGGTCAGACAAAGTTGTTTTGTTCAGAAGTGGTAAAAAGTAAGTGTCACACTCCGTAGAGTTAATTTTTGACAAAAAAATGAAGACTTTAATGATGTAACTATTACATACTAAATTATATGATAGTATTTCATATTTCTGCAAAGTTTCAAGTCATTTCCGTTTTTGGTTCATTTTTAATAGCTTAAGAGTGTCAAATGCTACTTCCGCTACTCTCGCAGAATCGCCCATATACATACATACATACATACATACATATATATATATATATACATATATATATAAACACACACACTTATGTATCACAGCTATATATCATTCATTCATAAAATATTTATATTTATTTGTTTATTAAATAAATATACACACACACTAGATGTCTAACTTGCAGGATTTTATTTGACGTGAGCATGATGGCCTTTTTTTTAAAAAACTTTAAACTTTAATTGTAATAAGAGCAAAAGCTATAACCGATGTACAAAACGAAAGTTAAAAATGCATGTTGAGAAATCAAAGATCATTAGAAAATTTATTTTAATAATTCATTTTAAAAGATTTTTATGAGCATAGGTTCATTAAAAAATACCCTAATTCATAAAAATGCTCCAAAAAGATCTGTCATTTCACTTGAAACTTTTATTTGACAAGGCTAGGAGGGGGAGGGTAAAATCCCCAAAACTTTTTGACATAATTAATGGACAACCCTTTGGTTGTTAATATGAATATATATATATAATAATATATGATAAAATAATTATTCTGGTAATTCTTAGGTAAATTTAAAATTACCCATTACCCAGATAATTTTTTACTGCTGGGTAATGGAAACACTAATACTTATGTATGCATGTGTGTGTATATGTATATACATATATATATAAGCCGAAAAAATACTAATATCAATTGAATATTTTAAAAATAGATTGTTTTTGTCCATAAATGGAGGTTAGGAAAAATATGATATTCACTTCTTTATTTACTACTTTGATAGTACCAATTATATAAATTATATAAATTTAACACAATAAAATAATATCAACATAATTCTGCCCAAAAAAGAGGTTAAAATACTCCCAAAATGAATTCTTCTACACTTGATTTTTTACATGTTGATTTTATAATCAATTACCAATGAATTTAAAAATAATTGCCAAAACTAATATCATACTATTCTAACTTATCAATCCATTTACATTTTATATATGAAAATTTTATTGTACTGACAATTTCTTACTTTATGCAAAATCTTTTAACTTTATAAACCTATTGTTTCAAATTAGGATTTTCTGTGCATCACCTTTTTCAATTGTTTTTTTATCTTCATAATTTATATTGTATTTAACTTTATTGCAATTTTTAACATAATTTATTTTATCACAGGATATATGAAATGGAAAACAGCATTCAAATAACAAGTAACTTCTCCTGTTCTTTTAAGAGAGTCTTTTAAGAAAGAATAAAAGAAATAAAACTAAATAAAAATAAAAAAGAAATTAAAGATCTATATTTAAAAACTTAAAAGACTTTTAGAACATAGAAAAGGAAAAAAAAAGAGTAAATATTTTAAAAACATTGTCAAATAGAAAGTTTCTTTGTTAAAAAAATATATTTTTTAAGTTAAAATTAATAGACTAATATATTAATTTACAACTTATTACTGTAAAACCTATAGTCATTAATCATTCATAAAAAATAAATAGCAATAAAAAGATTCAATATGTAAAAGCAGGGATGCATAGTCCCAAAAATAAATCTGGCTTTATATCTTTATTTTTTCCTGGTCTCCCATGTCAAGGAGCTCTAAAAATGCTGAGTGACTTAATATCTACAATAAGAAAATCATGAGATTTAATAACTTGGAGCCTATTGTTTTCCACCCTAAAGTCCTTGCTACCATTATACATAAGAATTCCAGGTTTAACAATTAAATGTTCCTAGCCTAAAAATCCTTATTTTTTTCCCTAAAAGTAGTCATAAAAAGTAATTCCTAAAAGAAAAAGTAAAAGTCTTTTATACTTTTAGAGTTCCTGGATAAAAAAAACCAGGAAGAAATGATTTTTTTTTTTCAACTTTCAATTAAATTTTGATAAAAATTACTTTTTTAAAACAATTAAATTTTACTTTAATGATAACATTTTAGTGAATAAAAATTATTATAAAGAACTATTAATACCTGCCATCCTTTGTCATTTATTCTGTAGTATGGATAATTTTTCATAATAAACTGATAAATGCCATTTAAAGTTAATTGTTTATCAGCTGATGATGTTATTGCTTGAACTATTAACTGAGCATATGAGTAAGGTGGTTTTTCTCCAGAATTTTTAGATTTGCCATCTATACTCATAGGAGGCAAAATAGAAGTTGGGGTTATAGCTTCATCACTAGAATCCTGACTAGATTTTTCACAAAACTCATCAATTCCATCACTATCCTCTTTATCATCATCAGCTGCTGCAGATGCTGCTGCAAGTAATTCAGAAGTGTAGCTCTGATGCTGGCCAGAACTTTGGGAGTCAGGTGGAGTTGGAAGATTTTGTTGAGCAGGACTTACAGGACAAGAGTTAGGTACACTATAAACATAAGACAAGTTGAAGTTTTTATAGTTATTCAGAATTATTTTTATGTATTGTTGCATTACGTATTACGCTGCAGACATTTTAAGAACAAAATTCTGATGGTTTTCCAATTCCTAAGCTATTGTTTTGCAAAAACCTTAATCTACTCAAAAAAACTTTAAAATATTGTTAATGTGAAGCTTATTTTGATAACATTACATCTAAATTATTTTTTAAAATATTTTATTTTAAATTCAATATATTTTTTGCTTAGAAATATACTTTTTAACTACTTTTTAAAATTTTTGTTTTTTTGTTTTTTTGTTATTCACCTCCTCAAGGCCGATAAAGCGACTACAGATGAGGAGGCTACTTAATAGTGGTTATAACCCTCTCTCAACTCTATAAATCCGAAACACGAACCTTGACGAACAAGGCCGCTGCGCGGAGAAACAAGTTGAGCGCGGTACTACCAGGGACGTGGTGGGGATCGAACTCGGAACCTCTCGCTTATGAAGCGAGCGCTTTACCACTACACCACTACCGCATTAATAAAATCTTATTTAAAGTCTTATTAAAAGTCATTTAAAATCTTAATAACTAAAACTAATATTTAAATAAAATTTTCAAAAATTTTTTTTCAACTACCCAAAACTGAATTTTGGGTAATTAAAAAAACAAAAAAATGTTCTTTTAGGTTTGATGTGCATTAACTTTTTCCCATCCTTTTATGAAACTGGTATGATCAACTTATATAAAAGTATTACAATAATATTTAAAAAAAAAAAGTGAAAATACGCAACAAAGTTGTAAAAAATTAATTTGCTTTAAATGGTTTTTAAATGGTTTTAAGATTTTTCATAGCTTGACTAAAATATTATTGATATTTTATATTTATCAAGTTTGGTCGCAATATTGTATATCGCAAATATTCCTTAAGTCATAATTTATATTTATGAACATTAGTTTGTTCATAAATAAGTTATTGTAATCTGATATATATCTTTTTGAAAACTACAAAAATGACTACAAAAATGTGCACATATATATATATAATATCCTACCATAAAACATAAAAATGAGGTTGGCAATTTTTTGCTGACCTCAAATACTTTTAAATTGGCAGTTTGGTCGGCATAGCCGAATGCCGATCCTAATTCCAAGTGTTGCACATACACACACACATATATATAAATAAAATTATTAGTGAAATAATGTTTGATAAAAACCTTGACAAATATTTTTAAATTAAAAAATGAGTTATTTTTTAAACAATAAAATACTACTGACCTAATAGTACCTGAAGGAGATGGAGCAGGTGACGAGTAAACTGAATCTGCATCTGGAATGCTTATTCTAAGTGGAATTATAGACCTCTGCCTGGGGGGACTGGCTAAAAGATTGTCAGTGGATGATTTATCAAGTAGGGATGTGAACCAGACTTTGATATTTGTAGATGGAAATCTTAAAACACATCTAAACAAAATATTAAAAAAAATAATAATAATAATCTCTAATATATATATAAATATATATATATATATATATATATATATATATATATATATATATATATATATATATATATATATATATATATATATATATATATATATATTAGGGTGGTTTAAAAAACAACTTTTTTAAAAATAGTCTGGTGTACTTAACTAAATGTGCTCTATATAATACAAAAACACTAGGTTTAAAATTCTTTTGAATAAAAAATATTTTTAGGGGTGCCTCAAGAACCTTAAAAATTTGACAAGTCCCTAATATTTTGATAAAAAAAGTTTTTCTAAAGTATGTCAACCTGGTACTCAAAAGAAGCGAAATTATATAAAAACATAAAAAATAATAACCAATTTACATAAAAATAAAATTTTTTCCGATATAATTGCCTAAAAACCATTGTTTATAAGATGAAAATAAAAAAAAGTCAATATTTTTAAGTTTTTTTAAAATAACTTTTTTAAACATGTTTTTTATGTAAATTGATTATTATTTTGAAGTTTTTATATAATTTCGCTTCTTTTGATTGGGTTGACATACTTTAGAAAACCTTTTTTTTTTCAAAATATTACAGACCTGTCAAATTTTTAAGGGTCTTGAGGCACCCCTCAAAATATTTTTTATTCAAAAAAATTTTAAACCTTGTGTTTTTGTATTATATAGAACCCATTTAGTTTTTGTATTATATAGAACACATTTAATTAACTCCTAACTGGTTGTTAGAAAGTTTTGTAGCAGCACTCTGTTGCAAGTCAGGCTATTTGTCAGTCGATGTAGCAGCATTTTGTTGCGAGTCAGGCTATAAGTCGATGTAGCAACACTCTGTGCATGATTTACAGTAAAAAAAAATAAAAATAAAAACACTTGATTAAAAAAAAAAAAAAAATTTTTTATATTATTAAAAACATTCAGAATGTTTTTAAAAACATTCTGGTCAATTAAATTTGCATTTTTGTGGTTTTTAAAAAAAATGATTATGTGATGTATTTGTTGGCATAAGAATCATTTTTTTCCTTCCGTACTCCCAAATTTCAATCAGCAACAATCTCTCTCCCCTTAAAAAAAAACATATTAAAATGAGTTTTTGTTAAAAACTTTTAAAACCTACATTCGCGTCACTATGTTGTTCCTATTGTGTCACAATGTTTTAGCTGCACTCACAAAAAAAAATCTCACCTGCAAAATTAGCATTAAATTTCTAAATAAATTCTTATACAATGCGTTAAAATAGAAAAAAATTATAACTTTGTGAAATTATTAGATTTCTTCTGTATGCTATCAATTGTATGAGTCAGGAAAACACAATAATAGGGAAGAACTTGAAACCACTAATATTTTAAAGAGAAACCTTAAAAAAGTAGGAGGCTCAACCTTGGCAGTTAAAACAGACCTAACAACAATATATTTTTGGATCTTATTTAAAATAAGAAAAAAAAAAAAAAAAATGATAACAGTATTCTAGACTAAGACAAATAAGAGATCTATAGAGGTAGAGAACGTAATCAGGAGTAAAAAAAGTGGTGAGTACAATAAAGAGAGGCAACTATAGCAGATGCCAAGTTTGTGATAACTATTAGGAGTAAATAACTGAGTTTTGTTTAGGTTAAAAACCACTGCCTTGTGCAGTTTTGCAAAATTAAACTTGAGCAATGATTAATTGTTTACGAATGTAATCACACAGTATCAATATATATCAGTGTATAATAATTAAAGTAGGTATTACTTTTATGCGCGTACAACTCATTTTTTCTTAGCTGTACACACATTCAAATCATTTTTTCATAGTTCTACACGCATACAAAATAAATGATAAACATGACTATAAATAAACAACAATAACAGTTAAAAAACATAAAACTACTTAGAAATAAAATGTTAAAGTTAATAATTAAAAGTCTCCGCAATAAGGATTTTAACCTGCATTTATGTAAACCTTAAATGCACACACATACAAATAACGACTTGGTATAATTAATTGTGTCTTATAGTATAATTAATTGTGTCTTTTAGTATAATTAATTGTGTCAAATCACTGCATTTAACAAATGTATCAGTGTTATTTACATTAACTTAATTATCAAAATATTTTTAAAGTTTTACTTTACCCTAAACATTTTTTTATCAATTCATCTCCTTAAGGCCGAGGGGGGCCAATACATATGAGAAGGCTACTTATCTCAACCCTTTCTAAACCCTTTAACTCCAAAACACGAACCTTAACAAATAAGGCCTCTGCAAAAAAAAAAAAAAAAAAACAAGTTAAGGAAAATTGCAAGGATTGAATTTGGGCCTTCTTGCTGATATTGCAAGTGGTCTACCACTAAATCATAACCACATAATTTGAAAATTATGTTTAATAATTCTTTTTAATAAAAAAAAACAACTTAAATAATAGAAATATAGGTGTGTGTTTGTCCACAATATGCATATATGCATTCAAATTACCTACATGTAGTTCTTTATTCATCTATAAAATATCATTAAAATATAATTTAAAAAAGCATCACTCACTTATTCTTTAAAAGAATTCGTTCAGATCCTTTTCGATAAAATTGTCCATCGACAAAAACACCGTTTTTCCCTCGAGTAGACAGATAAAAAAACGGGGATTCATATTTTATTTCTAAATGCTTTCTAGAAATAAAACTCGAGTGACCCATGTTAATGTCAACATCACCAAGTTTACTGTTTCTACCTATAGAAATTCTGTTTTGACGAACCATGTACTCAAACTCTCTACCGGCCAATTTTGCAATAGGAGAATTATTTGCCCATGCTGGCTTTTTTAATTTCTCGTTTTGTGAATCTCCCTGTCGCAACGATAATAGTGCTAAAGCTGGATCTTCGTGTTCATCTGATACACAAGCCATGTTAAGGGTACCTTTCCCTCCAAAAGTTTCTCTAAGAAGAGAACGTGTTTTGGAAGATTCGATTTACATGTTGTTTTTGAGATAACAGAGATTAATTTTTTGCGTTTAAAATCTCCCTTTAACTTTAGAAATAAAGATAGGTTCTCCGTTATATTCAGCAATTCTCCGTAAGTAAATGTAGTAATGATTTATAAGCAGAATAAAAACAACAACAACATTACTGTTTATCAACAAAACGCGCAATGGCTTTTGGGTGAAAGCATGCACATTTAAAAACATTGATTTTAAAAGCAAGAAGCTGTTTTGGCATAAAACCACCATGCAATGTTTTGGAACAAAAATGTTGACAAAATAAATGTGTATTCAAGGGGTGCAAAGCAATTGCAAGACCGTAGACAACCAAGCTAAGCAATTTTGAAGTAAACTTCAATTTTGTACTTTAATTTTTACTTCAATTTAGTACTTCAATTTTGTACTTCAATTTTTGTACTTAAATGTACAATTTTAATACTTCAAAATTGAAATATTTCATAAATAATTCAAATTTGAAATACTTCATATATATGAACATACTCAAATATGGAGTTTTCTACAAAACTCCATATTTGAATATGTTCATATGAGGAAAGAGGATGTTATACAAAAAATTGCGGCGATTGGATATTGGGAGCAACAAAAACCCTTAAAACGTTATTTCCCTTCCCCTCTCCTCCCCCTCACCCCAAAATATGAGGACAATGAGTAAAAGTTGTTATTTTTTTTTAATATTAATTTATATTCATCGTCGAATTTCAAATTTGATTCAATAATCTCTTGATCTCTTGTTTTTTGATCTCTGTCAGCTTTCATGATCTTTAAAGTTTACAGTTCTCTCAAATTGAGAGGAGGAGGGTAAATTTTAAATAGTCATAATTTTAGAACAGTAAGAGAATATTAATTAAATTTCCAAATCTGTTGATGAATACAAATTTAGTTAATTGTTGCAAAAAAATAATAACAACTTTAACTCATCGCCCTCATTTTTGGGGCTGGGCCTACGCTTTAGGGTTTTAGTTGTTCCTAGTCTCCAATCATCGCAATTTTTCTGCATAGTATCCTTTTTCCTCATATATATGAACATATTCAAATATGAAATTTTCTTCATGTTCAAAGTTACTTAGCTTAAACATCTAAAAAAGTTAGGTCAAACAACTAAAAAACTAGACAGAACACCATAATGGTGTTCTTGATAGTTTCGAATAGGCAACTATCAGTAATATAATGAGGGCATGAGGATCAAGGTAACACAAAAAAAACTTGAAATATTTTACTTGAGATACTTTGAGACAAAACGTAAGGTCTTGGGACAACATCACCAAATACAATGTTGTATGAGTTACATAGTTAATTGTAATACTTTGATTCGTCCTTAAAAAATTAATATAATTAGCTCGTTTGTATTTAGTTAGGATGCGTCAAACGATAGACTGTATTGTCGATCATTGGTTACCCCATGCTTTAGAAATATTTGCCCAAAAATACCAATATCGAAATCATCATACTTTTGCTTTCAAATGTTTAAAGAATTGTTTGTTTCAATACAAAAAAACGAAGGGTAAAATTAGACAAAATAAATTAAAAGATTTATCAAAACTAGCACTTGTGTAAAACAATCACCATCACTAAATCATTACTTTAGCTTACTAAAATCTTAACATAGGCGCCAGCAAAATGGCAAAGGAAGGAGAGGAGCACTTGCCCCTCTGCATTTACTAAATTATGAAAATGTTTTGTGTTTATTACCAATCTGCGTGCCATAAAATTTGTTACAACAGTACGGTTATAGTAAAAATATACAGTATGGTCATATTAAAAAAAAGTTTTTCGATACTATAGCAAACGAATTAGGTAATAAATTATCTGTTTGTGATGATACTAACTGATCTATACCGGCCTCATCCGTCCTAAAAGTTCAAAGGCGATATTTCTGGAATTGAAAAACGTTATTTCAGGTAATTTTTGCCATCTCAGTATACTCCATGGTTATCATATTCACCTAAATTAATATATTCTTTTTGCGTATTTTGTTTTTATTTTCACAACCAGTTAAAAGGGGATCTCAAGTTGCCTTTATTATTACCTTTTTACAAAGTATTAACATTACAAAGTATAAATTCTTTTATAAAGTATAAAGATTTATATAAATGTGCCAAAAACCATATCAACTTAGCATGGCATCGCAGGGCTCAACAAGATACAAAACACTGTGCATCAACAATAAGAAATCCAAATAAAAATATTCTTCGTCATAAATATTTCAGTAAAACTATTGTTGAAAAAAAATAGCAAGAAGCTGTAGCTTATTATTTTTACAATATTTGTGGAGCAAAATAAGATTGTAAAAATAATATTCCCTATTTTGCGGAGCAAAATATCTTGCATTAGGTGAAAAATATAGTTAAAAAAAAATGTACAACAACTCATGAGTATAGAGTTGAGGTAGAATGTGTTTAAAAAAACCATTTTGTTACAGCTGCTGAAAATCCACGTTAAAAGTCACACCATTCAAATAAATTTATTATTAGATTTCCGTATAACTTTACAACCATTTTATTGTAAACTCAAGTGTGTATAATAAACTTGTTTTTTTGAGTTGGCTACAACATTTACAGAAGTTATTGGCATCTATATATCAACTCTACCTATTGGGGCACATTGATCGATAAGTATGCGGGGCTTATTGATCGAAAGAACTTATATTATAAGACTTATATTTTTTGTTTAAATTTTATACATTTAAACGAATGGCATTTACAAAAGACGCATAAAAAATTTTATGTAGCAAATATTATTTTTAATATACCATTTTTAAAATATAATAGTGTTAAAAATAATATTAAAAATATTATATTTTAGTTTTACATAAGTTTTACAATTAGTTCAAAATCAAAAGTGGGTTGTTAACCATGTGATGTAACTGGTATTTATAATGTAACTGGTTAAAATCTTTTAAGGTATTTTATAGAAACAGCATCTTTGATAACTCTACTGAATCTTTACACAAATAGCCAATTATGTCGTCAAATGAATCCCAGCAGTTGATTCCAAAATGTCCTTCTCGGTTGACATCAACACCAATGTCTCAAGCTTGTCGTTACCTAGTAAGAATAGCAAGTTTAGACAATTTTAAATTTAATTGATGCCCGTTCATTAGAATTTTTTGTTTTGTTTTTGGTTGTTTGTTTGTTTATTTCACCATTCAATAACATTTACAATTTAAAAGTATATAAATAAAAACACTGGCAGGGCAAGTAGAAAACATTATTTTGTCATATCACCGAGCCCAATCGTACGTATTTACAATAGCCATATTATATATGTATACTGAAAAATATAAATGTAAAATAAATAGTATGAATGTATATTGAAAAATATAACTGTAAAATATATAACAATTAGTTTAAGAAATACATCAAGAACAATATTCATGTTAAGAGTGATAATCAAGTAAACAAAAAAAATTGAAAAAAAAGGATAAACAAATAAATTAAAGTGCACGTATTTACAAGAGCCGTAATATGTACGTATACTTTACAACTTATTTATTGAAAAATTTAAAAGTAAAATATATAACAGTTTGTGGTTGGTTAAGGAAAATGTTTAAAAACAGTATTCGTGTAAAAGTAATATTTAAGTAAAGTAAAAGTATAAGTAAAAGTTTAAGTAAAGAAAGAAAAATTATAAATAAAAGAGTACTTACTATTTACAAAAATCGCATACTTTCATATATATTATAATCGTATACCTTATATATATATACCTTAAAGCCATAAATGTATATTTTAAAACCAATTCGTATGAAAGCAAATTAAATAACAATTCATTGATAGTTAAAAAAAAAAAAATTCAAGAACTCATATTAGATTTCTACAATAATATTCAAGATTAAAGGTTACACCATAACTAAGGTTATAACAAAAAGTTGATACATTCTGTGACGTATTTTAGTTAATTGAATTTTAGTTTAAAAGAAGCGTTTAAAATCGGATATGTTAAAACCCATAAGTGATAAACCAGTTCCGATTCATTTTTAAACTGTTGTATACTAACATTTTTCGTATTTGTAATCTTAGGAAACTTTTTCCACAAATAAGGTCCACAATATTGAAATTAATGTGTAATTTGTTTTGAGTTATATATAGGGACAATGTAGTTATTATATGAAAATTTTGTCGGGTATTTATGAACTACTATGTCAAAATAGCAGGGGCAGATTCAGCATTTTTTGGTCTTTGAGATATCTAACTTCCAGACATGGAGCAAACTCCAAAACTCCTTTTTGGGCTTTATTGTTCTCAGCCTCCTCCAATCATCGCAATTTTTTGTAAACCTTCATTATTTGACATAGTATAAACATAAATATGTTTGGAGTTAGCTCCATGTTTGGAATTTAGATATCTCGAAGACCAAAAAATGCTGGATCCGCTCTTGCAAAATGGGACTGAAAAAATTTAGGAGATTAGGAGAGTCTTTGTTTTAAACATGAACACTAAAGCATTTGTTTTATGCATAAACATTATACTTGAGAGTGAAAGTATTATTAGATATTCGTAAGCCATAAACAGATTTGAATAAGCGGTTGTATTCAAACAATATTTGTATGAAATACTATAGCAATATTTGAAACAATTTAATTTTTAAATTTATTACAAGACCATACACAACGTTCAAAGTTTTGAAAATCTCTGTGATTCTCATTTTCAGTAGCTTTTGATGAAATATTCAACTCTGAGGCTGAGTTTGATTCTTATAAATCATTGTCACTAGGACTCGCTAAAAATTCATCTTGTAGTGTTTATTCAGAGTCCGTAAAAGTTTATTGCAAAGCTATGCAATTCAGACCGCAATCTCTCAGAACAAAGATTATAGGATTCTCTTTGTATGTCATTAAAAGCAAGTTTCTCTGCCATACTATTTACATACATATTTCTTTTAATGAATTCGTTCTACATGCGACTCTATTTCTACTTCTAAATAAAGTTCACTAGCATTAAGGAGGGTATTAGTTTATTTAAAAAGTACAGCTGTCCTAGAAGATATTGTCAGCAGTTCTTGTTTTTTTATGACTCCACCATATTCTAAGCACTTAAATAATCTAGATATCCAGTTATTAGTGATTTCATGTTGTAATTTTGTCAAAGCCGTTTGCGCAAACGTCTCATATGCAAGCATTTAATTTATTTAATATAGATAATTTAAGTGCTTAGGTTATTTCAGTGCTTGGAATATGTTGGAGCCATCAAAATAATATATGGAGTCACAAAACAACATATGGAGTCATAATATTATTAACAATGCCATGAAAACAATATACGAAGCCACATAGTATTGTGGCTTTACGCCACAATATTATTAACATATGTAATATAGTAACTATGAAAACATATAGTGTTATCGCTTTATGTCTAAATTCATATTCTTAAATTTTTGACAATACGATTAAAGCATCATGTGAGCATAAACTTGATAGCAATTGCTATCAAGTTTTTG
Source organism: Hydra vulgaris (assembly GCF_038396675.1). Classification (NCBI taxonomy): domain Eukaryota; kingdom Metazoa; phylum Cnidaria; class Hydrozoa; order Anthoathecata; family Hydridae; genus Hydra; species Hydra vulgaris. The sequence goes on along the minus strand of NC_088927.1, from coordinate 62,665,629 downwards.
ATACACGCGATATCTTTTTATTGATTTTTTTGCTATTGCCTTTCGAATAAGCCAATCTGACAGGAAACTGACAACTTTTCAGAACAAAAGGTAAATTAGAATCTGATGGAGCTAACTGAGTTCGAGGTACAAAGACCCTTTTGCCAACAGAAATACCTGTCAAAATTCTGCGTCAATACAAATATTTTGAAGAGCACAAACTTTCATTCAAGTGCCATTGCATAACCTAGTTTTGAGATCTAAATTTCTAAGTAACAAAATTACGCAACCAATTTTCGATTTTAAACAATGAGGACGCATACTTGAAGGAGTTAAGCTGCTAAAAAACTCAACAGGAAAGTTATTTCTTTTGTTAATGCCATCAATTAATAATGAATCCACATTGGTGGGTGTTATCACACGTCAAGAAAAATCATCTTCTTCACCATCTCCAAATATACCATCAACAATTGAGTCATTTTCTCTAATATTGCACTGATTTGGTATTTCAATGCATCCTTTAAAAGGATCCTCCTCTTTGACAGGTATTATTCCATTACCAAGTTTTAATAACCATTTAAAAAATCCTCCTTCCCCATCATGACTCTCATATTTTTAGTTAATGCAAATTTCTGAAACCATCGCCATTGTAAGGAACATTTTATACACGATTCTACAATTTCAGTTGGTTGCCCACTTTTCACAACAAGCAGTATTTGCCTAAAGTCACCACAAAAAAGAATGATTTTTCCTTCAAACGAAAAGTTGTTGTTGCATGCAACAACAACTTTTACTTTGTTAAAAGATGTTTTTATGCAAACATCTTTTAACAACTTATCAATATCCATGTATATTATGCCTTAAAAAATATCCATGTATAGAGTTAGGAGTTACATTACATGTGTTGTTATCCAATATTGGGACAGGAAGTTTGAATAAGTCATGCAATGTAGATCCATTTGTAAGAAGAGTTGCTATTATGCCAGTCCATGAAGGTCTTGCAGATTTAAAACCCCTACTTATAGTTTCAGCTATCAAATAATATGAAAAGTTTTTCCACTGCCAGCTGATCCATCCATAAAAAATAATTGATAATGTTGATTTTCTACACTTGGTTGTTTATTCAGTGCAGCAAGTATTGCATTAAATAAATTTAATTGTTTGACATTGAGCAACGGTCTCATTCAAATAGCTTCGTCAATTGATTGTTGAACGTTTTCATCAAAATTTTATTGATTAAATCCATGAACTACTCAATAGCAGGCAGATTGTAATCGCCAGTTTTTACCATTTTGATTAATGATCTTTTTAATTTGATATAGAGTAGCTTGTTCAGCTACTAGAAGTGGGGCTAATTGGTGAATAAAATCCTCTATCATAAAAGGTTTGTATGTATTCCATAAATGCAAAGGTTTATCAGATTCACTAAAAGTAAAAATAATTGAAAATAACTGTCTAATTTACTTTAGCATATGTGTCAAAACTGCCTCAGAAAGAGTATTCTGCCATTCGGTGTCATCATTCAAGAAATCATTTAAAACAGATGCTTCACTAAACGTTTCAATAACAATACCATTAATGGTACGTACATCCTCCCAAGACATTGCTCCTTTGCCTGAAAAAGTAGCAGTCTATGAAAAAAATAGTTCTTCGCTTGGATTAGCTTTATACATTCTTACTATAACTTTATAACCACTTCTTTGTCTAACCTTCCATTTACAATTTTTATCATCAAAAACAAAGTGATAAGGAATGTTTACATATGAATAGCAACGAGCTCATTCATTTTCAGAAATCAACTTAAACCATGCCGTAATATGTGTATCTCGTTTAGTAGCACGATCTAAAGCGACTTGTTCCGCTCCTTCTCAATACACTAACTGATTCTCAGGAAGATGAAACTCAAGGCGGATAATAGTGTGTGACATTTAAATAATAGGATACTCAAATATTCGCCACAATGCTTCAAGCGCACTGACATAACGACAATCTAAAAAAGCGTTTACTTCATCATGATTATTTTGTTCATTTATCACAATATTTGCACAGTCATGCCCCTTGTATAAGTGTTTGTACAAATCTTTAACAGCCTTTACAGACATGCAAGGTTCAACATTTGTATAGGCTCGATATTTAATTGATAACCACGGACTATATGGTACAACCCAACGGTTATCTTTACCTTTACATTGTTGCCTTTAATATTGATAACCAAGCCATTGTCACAACGCCATTAACGTGGATAAAAATTATGAACTGCTACTGTGTTGGCATTAAATTATCTAGGATATTTTTTGCTGCATACTCCATCTTTTATGCAGAGAAGAAGTTGGACTCAATATACCATATGGACATGAATCAAGAAAGTTTTAATAATGTCATAAAGTTCACGGTTTACTATCGAATCTGGAACTTCTGCAAATATTAAATTATTGATAACCTGTATTGTCTCAAGCGTATCATCATTTGCAAAATGAATTTAAATATGAACATGTGGCAAAGCACGCTTTTGAAATTCAACAGCTTGAATATCAGTTACAACTTTCCCTAATACATCATGATTGAAAATATCATTTAGAAGATTACTCAATGCAACTAAGGCATGGTACACGTTTTTCCGAACAAAAACACGTATATTGTAATTGAAAAGTTTTTTCAATTACAATATACGTAAGTTTTTTCATCAAAAAGTATGACATATTTGGTATGTATGGAAAGATTATTTTAACCACTATTTTAATCTGGTAAAAGTAATGCGACTATATTAAATCGTCAAGCGTAGTTTTGTTTAGAAAAGATATAGTTTTCAGCATATAGTATTGGCTATAGATAAGTCTATGGATTTGATTTTTTCATAAAAGTACGTATTGGTATTTGTTTTCAATGAATGTAACTTGACATTTATATTCAGACATTATTTGGGAAAATTATCCATGAAAACTATTTTTTTAATGAAAATTGAAGTTATTATTTTTAATACCACACCTAAATGAGTATGTTTAACAATAATGTCACGTTAGATTCAGATAAACTATGGTAGCGTTAATTTTTCTACAAAAGTTGTTTTTTGCATAAATAATCGTAACTTTTAGCCCTATTCAAAAAACTTTCGGTATTATGTATCATTTTTTGAAATACTCGGGACTTATTCGGCCGTCTTGAATAAAAATAGTTTAATTCGTTGAGAATGGAATAATTAAAACACAGAGAATGGAATAATCAAAACAAAAACAAAAACAATTAAAAAACAGAGGCGGTAAACTTTATAAACAAATTACTTTCATTTCAAACTCGTTTTGTTTTTATATCAGTAGTAAACTTTAATTGAGTTTCTTTTGTTTTTATAACAATAAAAAGTTAAAAGTAACGTAGGTTACTTTTAACCTATTGTTATAAAAACAATTGTTATCAAAAGTTGTTATAAAAATATCTTTGAACGTCGATACATTTGTAGTCGATACATTTGTATATTATGGCTTACATTTGTATATTATGTAAGTCGATACATTTGTATATTATGGCTATTATGGCTTCAGGAATGTATAATAAATACTTTTTGTTGTTAGCACAGCGCAAAATGAAATATATATTACATAATTTATTCCAACTGCTTTTAAAAGTAGCATATTTTTTATAAATATACCAACACCAATGTATTGATTTGTAATTAGGTTCATAAATTATGTCAAAAAAAACTTCAAGATATCTTTATTATTATATGAATATATCTCCTGCAAAACTAACAGACGCTTCATATTTTGTCATTATTTACGAATTCTTTGTTGTCATAAATTAAATACCAATAAATAAAAAGTTGTTTGGTTTGCCATTAACAAGCAATCGGATTTGTTTAAAATTATCGGCTTTTTTTTTAAGAGTTTGTTTGTTCTATGCCTTAGTTGCAATGAGTATTTAATTTGAGTTTAAATACTCGAGTAACTAAGTCAGGTCTATCATTTGTAGTCTGTCCTGGATATAAGTTTTCAGTAATCTAATGCCATTTGGGGTTGCTGGCAAAGGTTATAAAAAGATCTGGTTTACAATACTTTTTAATTACAACTTTTTATTATAGCATCTTCAAAGTTTTATTTTAAAGCTCTAGGACTTTCTACATAAGATGATGGCAAAACTACAACACGCCATACTGCTGGCTTCTCAGTTTGTTTTGGTTATTTTTGATGAATGCAAGACGCTGCCTTTCAATTTTAACATATGCATCAACAGCATATTGTTGAAATAGTTTCTTGATATAAAATATTAAACAGAAGTTTTGTCTTACTGAAAGTCTATAATTTTAAAATTTAAAAAATATTACATAATTTCTAACCAGTGTTGCATGTTCAGGGTTTTGCAACAATTGATTATGCCAATCAGCATCACCTCTTGGGAAAAAAAAGCGGATAAACCATAGAAACTTAGTTGGCTGACATACTTGATATAATTTTAACGAGATGACTTCTTGGGTAAATAACAGCTTTCCTGGAAACAGGTGGAACGCCATCCTCACTAACGAATACAACTGCAACTACATTATGTGAAGGCAGATTATAAAAAAAGTTTATCCTGCCCCTCAAGTAAAGACATTTTTACAACTGAGACTGAACTTCCTTCTATAGCTGCTAGATGAATTTCTTCATCTTCTACTTCAGCCATGTTTTTAAATACAAGAGCAAATGGGTTCTTTTGACTAACTATAGTTTGCAAATGAAACATTGAATCACGTAAGCAAAGATCATTGCCACGTTGTTGCATTCTAAAATTTACTGCGACAAGTGGGTCATAGATGTACAGTTGGCAATATTTTGGGGGAATATCTTGATCTGGCCTAAGATTACCTACACAATGGTGGCCCATAATTCCTAGGTTAAACCACATTAGCTGTAAATGAAGCAAAAGAAAGACAGGTATTATAGTTTCTAATGTATCTTTAAAAATTCATATTGAAATAATGATCTATGTAACTATATAAATATAACTTGTAAAGCTTGCGGAAGTAATGAAAGTGGAGGTAAAACCACCCTTCCATTATTAACATAGATATTGTGTTTCATCAGGAATCTTTTTAGGACCACAATGCTAACAGATCTGGTTTAATTCTCATAAAAAAATAAAACCTGGAGTATTATTACTTCTTGCTATAAAATGCATTCTTTCTTGTCTAACTGCATTTTATACACTTTGTCGATTAATTTCATTGTTAATATCATCTCGCCTGGCTCCGTTTCTTTTATTTTGACGACGGCTATCATTAACTCGCCTAACCTCATTACCCTCATCAGGGTTGAAATTAATTTCTGTTCGTCAAGCAGCATTTCTTATATTTCGACGACGATTTATGTAATTTTGCTTTGCTTTATCTCTTTCATTTCGAAGACGGTTATTATCAATTCTTCTAACTACATTATCCTTATTGGGATTCAAATTAATTTCTGCTCGCCAAGCAGCATTTCTTATTTAACAACATTAATTTCATCTCGCCTAGCTTCAATTCTTTTATTTCGACGACGGTTATTTTTAACTCACCTAACCACATTACCTTTATTAGGCTTCAAATTAGTTTCAATTCGGTGAGCAGCATTTTTGATATTTTGACGACAATTAATTTCATTTTGTCTTGCTCTACCTCTTTTGATTCGGCAATTATTTTCAAAATGTCTATTAACATTTAGATTAATAACTTCTTCAAGCCCAATATCATTCATTTCAATTTCACTGTCATCATGAAGCATATTACCAGTAGTATTACTACTGTGTATAACAAACAGAAGTAAAAAATCTTGTGATCTTTTCTATAAACTTTTTACTACTTTTTTACTCTAAAGTGAAGTAAAGACAAAAATAAGAACCACTGTTTTTTTAAAAATAATAAAAAAAAGGAAATTAAATCATAAGAGACTAAATTAAAATAAATACATACTATTCTTAAGTTAAAAAATGATATATTTTCAAGAACATACTCTAACGTGCATAATAAATAGGAGTGAGCGTTTATTAAATTTGGAATTTTTTCCCGCCCCCCAACGCTGTTAAGCCCTCCTCCTCTTTATTAATTTTTACTTATGAAAAAAACATTTCAAAGTTAAAAAAAGAATATATATACATACTTATATATATATATATATATATATATATATATATATATATATATATATATATTATATATATATATATATATGTATATATATATATATATATATATATATATATATATATATATATATATATATATATATACATATATATGTGTATATATATATATATATATATATATATATATATATATATATATATATATATATATATATATATATATATATATATATATATATATATGTATATATATATATATATATTTAAGAAAAACACGATATTTTTTAATCTTAACATGTTTCGTAGTTACCATTTTCAAAAGATAAAATTACAATTTAAAAGTTTGGATATAAATATAAAATCAATTAAAAAACATTTCAGAGAAATATTAACAGACAAATAGAATTGTTACAAACCAATAAAAGTTATAATAGAAATTATGATACCGTAAATAGCAGAAAAATAATAAGTAAATAAAATAAAGTAGATTGATGAATTTATATTATAATGAACAGTTTGTTTATTTAAAGATAGGTTTTCCCATTTAATATGGAGTGCCTCTTTAATTTCCAATTTGTTTTTGTTAAGAGCAGTATCTAAAGTTTAAAAACAATTATATGCACTTAAATTTTTACAATTAACAGATATTTGTAAGATACTCATGAATCCTTGTTGTTAAGTGTCTGGAGATTTCTCTAATATAACTAGCATTACATCCAGCACAAGAAAATTTGTAAACAACGTTGGATTTGAGCAGCTTAGGAAGTGGATCTTTTAAACATAAACTGTTTTATAATTTGTTGGTAGTGAAAATTAAATTAATTATGACATCTTTACTATATTTTTTGATGATTTTATTAACTTTAAATTTAGTAAAATTTGAGTAAAATTCAATAAATGGAAGTTTATAGTAAGTTAAATTGTAGTTTTATCTTTTAAAAATGTATTAAGTTAACTACGAAACATATCAAGATTAAAAAAATAGTTCTCATTTATTGCTATTACGTTGCTGAAGAAATATATATATATTTATATATATATATCTATATATATATATATATATATATATATATATATATATATATATATACATATATATATATATATATATTTATATGTATATATATATGTGTATATATACATATATATAAATATACACATATATATACATATATATATATATATATATATATATATATATATATATATATATATATATATATATATATATATATATATATATAAAAATTAGTAAAAACATTTATCAATTTTTTTTTAACAATTTGTTTCGCTAACAGTAGGCTCACCACAATTTTTATTTTGGGGGAACAAAAATTTTTTTTTTTTTTAATTTTTTTTTGGGGGGGGGGGGGCAGTACTACCCCAAAATAGTTTTTAGGACCTTTTTTTTTTTAATAATTTTTTTTTTGAATTTGTTAAGAATTATTTATTTAAAAAATTATCGTAGAGGCGGTGGGGGGGGGGGCAAATGACCCTGCTGACCACCCGGTTGCTACGGGCCTGCATCAGGAAGCTTCCTGATGAGCCTACTGATGCCAAAAGAGATTGTTGAAGAAAATTAGATAAGTGTTTTTAATAATTGTGTGTATATATATATATATATATATATATATATATATATATATATATATATATATATATATATATATATATATATGTACAATTTAAATTATTAGTTTAACAATAAATTAATAATTATTATAATTAATTATAAATAATATAATTAAAAATAATTATTATAATTAATATAAATTAACAATAAATTAATAAACAAATAATTAAACAAAAGTTAAACCAAACAAAATTAAAAATTTTTATTACAACAATTTTCAAAATAAAAGACTATTTTAATTAAGGATTTATTGAAATGCATATCTTTTTATAAGTTTATTTACAAATTAGTATTACAATATATATATATAGAAAATTTTATAAAAAAATGGAAATTATCTTGTGATACCATACAGGAGTTGTGTATTTACCAGGTGCAGTATAGGTTTTTTGCTTATCCATTTGATTATCTATACTATATTACAAATAAAACATTATTATGAAAGAATAATATGTATTTATTGACTCTTTAAAGAAAACGGACGTAAATATATTTAAATGTCAATATTTTATTGAGCCACTTACCCAGTGAAAAATAAAACCGCGTCCCACATGGGTTCCGCGTGGGTTCCGTGTGGGATTGATGGGATATATGTGGGACGGATTTTCCCATGTGGTATCAGTATGGAAATTTGTCACCTGTAACCCATGTGGGTAATCCCACATGGGTTACATGTGGGAACCATATGGTATTTACACACATGGGAAATCCCACGTGGGTTTCCTGTGGGATTTGCATGGGAATTAATTTGAAAGCTGGAAACTGAAAAAAAAACTTTTTAAAATAAACTAAAAAAAAATTTTTTAAATCAACATTGCATTGCGTTACGTTTACATTGTGTGAAAATATTTTATATTAATATAGAGAATGACAAGCAAGTATGTAAGGGTCAGCGCAAGAAAGTATCACTCAGAATACGATCAAAGTCCAATGACAAAAATACGTAATTATGCGTGTATTATTTAAATTAAGTTATGCAAACTTTATTTAAATTATTCCATCATTATAAAGCTTGTTATTGACAGCGTGCTCGTAAGCTAAAAAATAATAAAATTATAGTTTTATAATTAAAAAAAGTTTTAAATGGATATAGAAATGACAAGGTATATGTTAATTCTAAAGTTTAATAAGCCGTTGTAAGGATTTTTCCAGTTTGTATAAGTTTTTTATTCTTATTGTCAATAAGCGTGACTTACACAAAAAATTGCACTTATTGTCAATATTATTGACATAAATGATTATTGGCAATAATCAATCAATTGATTGATTATTGACAATAATCAAACAATCATTTATTTTACTTTATAAAATAAAATTAATACAAAGCTAGGATCAGTCACAAACAGTTATGTAACTGACAAAAACGTGACGACCTACAAATATTATCCGTTAATTTGTAAAAGTATATAAACTTATTAGTAAATTAATAATAGTAATAAAATTAATAATGATAATACAGTAATAATAATTGTAATAATAATAGTAGTAATAACAATAATAATTTTAATATTAACATTAGTAATTTGCAACAGTAGCAGTAATAAAAATAATAATGTCAATTATAGAAATAATAATACTTTACAATAACAATATGTGGCATAGAAGTGGTCATTTGAGGAAGTACTATAAATAATACCATATAAGCAATACCTACATTTATTTAAGACACACACATACATTATATTTATATATATATATATTTGTGTGTGTGTGTGTGTGTGTGTGTGTGTGTGTGTGTGTGTGTGTGTGTGTGTGTGTGTGTGTGTGTGTGTGTGTGTGTGTGTATATGTATATGTATATATATGTGTATGTATATATGTGTATGTGTATATATATGTATGTGTGTATGTGTATATATATATATATATATATATATATATATATATATATATATATATATATATATATATTGTATATATATGTATATATATATATATATATATATATATATATATATATATATATATATATATATATATATATATATATATATATATATATATATATATATATATAACACATATATACATATATACATATAACATTATATATATACAGATACATACATACATACATATACATACACACATATATATATACAAACATACACACAATACATACATATACATAATCACACATATGCATTAATGTAAATAAACACATATAAAAAAATAAGTAAACACATTATACATATACACATACATACACACAATGCACACTCAGGTTCATACAAATATATACATATATGGAACAGAAGGGTAAGGAGTGGTAGAAGAGATAACTGATAATAGGTTTAAAATAAGGGAAAACTAAAAGCTGTTATAATTTAGAAAAATAGACAGAATTAATTGAAGATATAAGATAGTGAAAATGCTGTGTTAGAATTTTATTGAGTATTTTTATGAAGGATAAATTTTTTGATATTGGCAATGAAAGCATTTCTAGTAATGTTTGGAAGATTTATTTTTATTGAAAGTGGCAGAGAGTTCCAAGAGTGAATTGATTGGTATTTAGTTGATTGAATACCATATTTGCTAGTTTTTTTGAAGGTAGCTAGTTTATAACAAGATATTGACCTAAGTTTGTAATTATGGATATCACTTGTGAATTTAAAATAGTTGTTGTAAGCAATAGGCATGGTATTATTAATGATATCCCACACAAAAACACAGTTTAATAAGAAGATGAGTTCATCTAACTTCAAGATATTTGATAAACTATACAATAAGTCTGGATTAAAATTACTTGGCTGGAAATGAACTATTCGTATAGATTTATTTTGAAGTTTTATAAGATTTTTAAGATGAGTAGATGAAATTTGGCAGCCATACCTTAGGTGGGAATTAAATATAGCATGCCAAATATTTATCAATGTTTCGTAGTTGACAAAATGCCTTACTTTGGAAAGCATTCTATTAGCTCGACTTAGTTTGGAAGATATTGCTTTTACTTGTCGGTGAAACAATAGACTTTCATTTAATATAATGCCTATATTATTTGATCTTATTTATGGTATTAATTTTTTTACCGCTTATTCTGAAATTAACTTTTTTTGTAATTTTGTTGCTTTGAGATTTTAAGATAACTATTTCAGACTTGGTATAATTTTGTTTGATCGTAGCCATTGTACCAAACATGCAAGGTCATGATTAAGATTTTTATTTATTTTTTTAAGAGATTTACTAACAATAAGAAGATTGGTATCATCAGCAAAATGATATGTTTTGGAGAATTTTACACATGTGTGCAGATCGTTTATATAAACGAGGAAGAGTAGAGGACCTAAGATTGAACCTTGTGGAACATAAATACATGTAAACCTAGTATTGGAGGAAGTGTTTCCAATGCTTACAAACTGAGAGCGCATATACAGGTACGACTTGAACCATTTGAGAGCAACTCCTCTGACACTATAATGATTTAATTTAGTCAGCAAAATCTCATGATCAACAGTATCAAACGCCTTCTGCAAATCAACAAACACTCCAGCCGCAAACTATTTTTGATCCAGAGCTTCACGTATTGTCACAGTTATATCAATGAGTGCTTGATTTGTACAGTGCTTTTTGCGGAAGCCAAATTGAAGGCTATAGAAACTATTAGATTGATTTAAAAAGTTTTCTAGTTTGTTAAACATGAATCTTTCAATTAGTTGGCCAATATTTGAAAGTAAAGATATAGGTTGATAGTTACAATGATCTAGTTTGGATCCACTTTTAAAAATAGGTACAACTTCAGCAACTTCAAACAAGTCAGGAAACACTCCAATTTCGAATGATTCATTCATCATAATGCTCAAAGGGTAGCTTAAATCTTTCGATGCTAAGATCAATATTTGAGTAGGAATGCTATTAGGATCAGTGCTTTTTCTAGGGTTCATACTGGATATATAATCATTTATTTCTTGTGGTGTTACAGGGGTTATATAAAAGGAGTATTTTTAAGGTAGTGGTTAAAGTTATGCCTAGGAGAGATGATTGTTTTAGAAAGATTTTCTAAAACAATCAATAGTCATTAAATGAGTTACAAAAAAATAGTCATTAAATGAGTTAGTGATTAGGGCATTATCAGTTATAATTTGGTTATTTATAGTTAAACTTAAACAAACATTCTCACTTCCTCCTTCATGATCCTCTTCATGCAACAATATCTTTGTAGAACATACTAGGACAATAAAATTTGGCAGCGCATCAATTAAACATTAGTGCACCAATGCTTGGAACAATCTCCCTCATTCTTTGAAAAGAGAAAAACCGAAAACTCAATTTCTCGTTATAATTTTTTTAATAGATTAAAAAAACAATATTTGGATAGCTACTAGAATAATAACTCCAATAAAGGCAATATATCACTGTTAATAGTCTTATTAAAAAATACTCTCTTATGTATATATTTTTTATTTTATACCTTTTTTTTTTAAGAATCTTTATTTTTTTGTACAGCTTTTTTGTTGTCCTTGTACAATAATTGAATGTGTATGTACGTATGCGTGTGTGGGTATATGTATGGGTACATGTATAATGTGTGTGTATATGTGTATGTATGTGTGTTGTGTGTATATGTATGTATGTGCGTATGTATACGTTTATATGCGTATGTGTGTGTGTATAAATATATATATATATATATATATATATATATATATATATATATATATATATATATATATATATGTATATGTTTGTATGTGAGTATGTGTATAGATGTATGTGTGTTTATGTGTATATATATAAGCGTATGTGTGACATGTATGTATGTATGTATGTATGTGTGCGTGTATAAGTATAGATATATTTAAATATACCATTGTTATTATTATCATTGTTATTATTGCTATTACCTTTATTTTTATTAATATCGTCATTTTTTATTAATATCATTTTTTTTATTAATATCATTTTTTTTATTAATATCATTTTTTTTATTAATACCATTATTTTTATTGTAATTAATACCATTTTTATTATGATAGTTATTATTAATGTTATTATTATTGTTAACGTTATGATTTTTATAGTTGTTATTATTTTACTCTTATGTTATTATTCATTATTATTAGGTGTTTACAAATCATTAGTAATTATACTATTTGTAAACATCCTTGAATTGTAAAATCATGTAATTCAGAATATATTGATTAATTGATTAATATAAATAAAATAAATAGTAGTAATTTATTATTTATTATTATTAGTAGGTTAATCAATAATAACAATTATAATAATAATATTATAATAATCATATTATTTTAGTAGTATTATTATAATATTATAATAATAATATTATTTATTGATTACAATAATGTTGTTATCAATTTTTATCATTACGTTATTAGTTCAGATGTATCAGATTACGATGATTCAGACATATCAAATAATGAGGCAAAAGATGATTTAAGTCTTCAGGGTGATTTGTTTAACTTTTTTTTTTTTTTGAATATTTAATTTTTACTTATATCAAAAACATTCAAAGTAATTATGGTTTTGACTTATGCAAATTCAAATTTTAGATAAAAAAACGGTTTGTATTTACAATTCTGTCGAAGAAGCTGAACACTATCTTCTATCTGTTAATGAACCAACAAAAATTTCAAGTTTGCAAGATTTTTAGTTATTATTTGCTCTACAATATTTTCTTTGCATTTATTTTGAAATTAATAAGATCTTCACATTTCAGGTAAAAGTGATATCTACATATGTGATTCAGTTAAAGAAGCCAATCAGTGTCTTCATAACTATGAGATAGATAATACTGTTCGCTTTGCTGCTTTTTCAACTCCAAAGGATTTTGGTAGTACAGGTAAAAAGTTTTGGAACAATGTAAACTAAATGAAAGTTCAGAGTTACTTTATTTAAGTTGTGATATACACTTTGCAATAATCAGTTATTCAAATTTATGGAGTTTTTTGTCTCTACTGTGTTTACAGCTTATGATTATATCTATACAGTTTAAATAATAAACAGTTCATACAGCGTTGCCACCGAATCAGGGAGTTTAGGGAAAGTCAAGGGAATTTAGATATAATCAGGGAAAATATAGGGAAAAGCTTGATTTCGTTTAAAATCAGGGAAAGTCAGGGAATTTTTTAATTTTGTATTAATATTCTTTTTTTAGGTTACTATTTTAAAAATCATATCGCTCAAAAGATTGTTCAAATATATTAATATTTAATCATTATGAAAAAAAATTAAGTTTTATTCTAAAAAAAACTTAGTTATTAGTTTTGGTCTTTAGCATCGTTTACACTTTTAACAGAAAATATCAGGAAATCTCTAAATGGTTCTAAATATTTGGTTTTGGAACAGCTATCTAAATCATGCTGAATACAAATACTTTGACTCAAATTTTGGGCCACCCAAAAAATTTACTTGAGTACAACCACATCTTTGGCAACAATCAATTGCATAAATCTGACAAAACTGTGTGTGGATGGCCCAAAAGTAAAATGGTGACCTCTTGATATTATTAAAAAGCAGTGTGAGCAACAAGAATTTCCTAAACTTCCTAAAACTAAAAGTTGCAACCTCATGTAATCCAATATGCTTTTAAAACTGGTTTTCAATCAGGTCAATGAAAGTCAATGAAAGCTTCGAATGACTTTTGAATGACAGACTAAACTGTGTATTGATGAGATAAAAGTAAACTGTTAACCTTTTCATCTTATTAAAAAGCAGTTGAGCAACTCTTAGACAGACACCCTATTGATTCCATTTCTCTTTAAATATTTGTTTTCAACTGCTTAAAGCTTAATGAGTTTAATATTATATAAATACATTTTTGAATAACTTTTGTTTCATTTTTTAGATATATTTTCACACAAGCACAAAGTGTTATGGGAAACATCCCCAGAATTTTTTAATACGCCTTACGTTGTTTTGTCATCAAAAAGGTTTGATTGTCATCATGGCGTTGATCGGAATTCTAATGCTAAGCAAAAGTATATCGATGCAAAAGAAAATCAAAAAGTAACAATTAAATAGTCTTATTTATTATTGTAACAAATGTTCTTTAATTTCACTTAAAATTCTTTAAATTAAATAGAACAAAAGTAGATGTTTATGTTTATTATACTACTACTACTAATAATAATAGTAATAATAATAATAATAACAATAATAATAATAATAATAATAATATGATATGATTATTGTTATTATTATTACAGAAGTTTGATCATTGGTACAGAGGTGAATATGTGATTATTCAAGACACTAAGAAGTTTGAATGTCCTGCAAAAGTTAACATGAAAGAGATTGTATATTTTACTAGTTTAAAGGTATTTTACAAAACCGTAATTTTTTTTTTTAGTCACATTTTTAATGAATCTATCGTTATTAGAAAAATTATAACAATAAAAAGAATGATCAATTCTGTCATTTTATTTTCAGGTTGTCAACATGACAAATTATTACAAAAACCAAGTATCAAGAGATATTCGAAATTCTTTGATGAAGCATAATACTTTTGTATTTTGTAGAAAAATTAAAGTTGAAATAGACTGCCTATTATGTCACCGAAATCATCCACTTGGAAAAGTAATTGCTTTGCGCTTTGATACTATATTGCAAACTGTGTTAATCATTAATTCTTCTTTTTATTATTATTATTACTATATTTTTAAAACATATTTTTCATATTGTAATGCTAGTAGTAATGCTAAGCATGATTTTTATACATGTACAAAGTTACAACTAATTTTATATTATTTGTGCGTAATAATATGTACCTTTCATATCTTGCTACTGTTTTATTAATTGATGTAGTAGTACAAATGCAGATAAGTAGTTACATTTTGTGTTACTCAATACTATTTTTAGAGTGAACTCCTGTCTCAGAAAATTGACCATCGATTGTCAACAAAGATTTCTGAATTTGTGAAACAAGGCGTTTCAAATGTATGTGAGATGAAGAGGCTTTTAAAAATTATGGTTTGTGATATGTTTGGAAAAAAAGATTTGCCTCCTTCTAACAACAGAAGGTTCTATCCAAGAAATAATATCATTCGTACACACATAGTCATTGAACGTCAAAAGCTTAGGTAATTTTTTTATTTAATTTTTAGTACTTTTAGATGTTTCATATTATCAAAAAGTTTTTTGATTTATTAATTTTTCAGATTCTCAAACATTGATCAAGATTGTTTAGAAAACAAAATAAATGAGTGGAAGGTTTCTGACGCCACTGTCAAAATACATTACCATCCAAAAAGAAGTCATAGTAAGGATGAGCTGTTGTTTGTTTATCAAGCTGGTTGGCAAAAAAAACTTCTAAATAAATATGGTAATGAAATGGTGTTTTTAGATGCAACATATAAGACCACTAGATATTCATTACCATTGTTTTTCTTAGTTGTTAAAACTAATGTTAATTTTCAAATAGTTGCAACATTTGTATCTGAAAGTGAAACTTTTGATACAATAAAAAAAGCACTTAATGTCATCAAATCTTGGAATCTTGATTTTCAACCTTTATACTGCATGATTGACTATTGTAATGAGGAGATACGTGCTTTGGAATCTGTTTTTTTTGGTGTGTTTTTCCAATCTGTATTTATTTATTTAATTTTTAAGTTATTAACTTCTTTAAAGGAATCATTTTTTATATTTCATGCGATTTAAGCTCATAATCATTTTTAATAAAATTTTGTTCTCTTATTAGGGTGTGAAGTATTCATCTGCGATTTTCATAGAGAACAGGCATGGGATCGTTGGATAAAAAAAACTTCCAATGGTTGTTTTAGTAAAAAAGAAGATATTTTAAAATTGTTAAGATGTATAGCTTGGTCAAGATCTTGTGAAGAAGAAGTAGATGCTATAAAAGCGTTAGAGCTTTCTGACTTTTGGTGTCAAGATGGTTTTTCTAAATTAAAACATTATGTTGAAATGTATTGGATGCCTATAAAAAAGGTATTTATTATTAAACATGAGTTTAAATAATTAAACCTTTATTTGAGAATACATTTTGTGGCAATCATTTGGTTTGGTTTGTATTATTTTAAGGTGAGGTATGTAAAAGTAGAATTTCTTTCTTATTGTTTAGAGATGGATCTGGTGGTATAGGCAAAATCGTCTTCTAATTAATTGCAACACAAACAATGGTGTTGAAAGACAAAATGAGTCATTTAAGTATTGCTATTTAAAGAAATATAACAACTCTTCTTTGACAGGCATGTTAACTTTATTAATTGAAGAATTCTTCACTGATAAGCTAGAAAGGTTAGTTTAAAAGAAAAGTTAAGTCATTGAACTGATGTTTGAAAGGGACTATTGTCAATTTAAAAGTTCACAGTAATGATATTAATATAATCTTTTTATTTTTATAAAGTTTTATCTATTCAATTTAGCTACACTGATGCCAACTTCAAAATGGATGCAAGATACAGGAGATATGGCTGTTGGGTGCCAAAATATTTATATAATCGCCCTCGTAGTTTAGTTAAGCATTGCTTGTTGCGAAAATCTACTGCTGATTATATGGATTTGAACACAGTTGTAATGATGAAACATGGTATCTTTACTGTATCTAGTACCATTGATTCTTCTACAAAATACTTTGTGCATTTTGGTGATGAAAATATTATGCCAAAATGTACTTGTTATGATTGGATATCAACAGGCTATCCCTGCAAACATTTTTTTGCTATATTCAAAAAGTATCCTGCTTGGTCATGGAATACATTATCAAAACTTTATGTAAATTCTCCATTCTTAAATTTAGATGAAGATAACTATGATATATTCCATGAAAAAAAACCTTTTAATTTTTCAAAGTCACTTTCACCTTTAAAAGAGTCATCTTTGTCTTTAAAAAAAAATAAAATGTAGAAGATCAGAATGACATATGTAAAAAACATGTTCCCATTTATTCTGGTGTCGATGTTAGGGAGATGCTTAATACTATTAAGAACTTATCATTTGAATTTGAGGCAAACTCTGATGAACTAGTGATGTTACATAAAACTCTTTCCACTCTAATAGACAAACTAAACAAAGGAAGAGTAAGAGAATCTGGGATTCCTGTCACTCAAACAAATAATAAATTAAGCAAAAAACATATTTCTATTCCTGTACGGAAACCAATAAAAGCTCAAACTAAGCGTGTTGGATCACAAAAAGAAAAAACATCAAATGCTTCTAAAGTGTTTATAGTAGCAGAGAGTTACTTAGTTGACTCGATTGAACATAAAATTGTTGATGAGCCTGTAAACAAAGAAAGGTTTGTTGTTGACCATGAGATAGTTGTTTCACATAACAATGATGAACATTTAGTAGAAAAACTGGTTTTACTTCCTCAGACAAAACTCTCATCAGATGATATGAATGATATTACAACCCATCAGATGTTGTCAGACAATGTCATCCATTCGGTACAAAAAATGATAACTGGTGTTTCTGGTCTGCAGGATCCAGTTTTGGGGCAAAATTTGTCATTTTGTGTGGTAAAGGGCTCCTTTGTACAGGTATTACATGATGGTGATGTACACTGGCTGACAATAAGCACTTTTGGGTGCTCTGAAGGTGAGGTATTTCTGTTAGACAGCATGTTTAAGGGCAAAATAAAGAATTATGTTGTCAGACAAATTTGTGCAATAATGCAGTGCACCAAAGACAGTTTGAAAGTACGAGTCTTACCTGTGCAACAACAAACAAATGGTGTAGACTGTGGTTTGTTTGCATTGGCGTTTGCACAGCACATTGCTTGTACCGGCTCAAATCCACACTACATTTCATTTGAAAATGATGAAATGAGAAACCATTTATTTAAAAGTGTTATAGAAAACCACTTAAATGAGTTTCCAAAGACTGGAAAATTGACTAGGTTTTGCAAAGAAAAAGAATTTAATTTAACTCTTTATTGCGTATGTTGGCAAATTTGGATGGCTTCTGATAAAGTTGTCAAAGATAAGTAAGTTATTTAAATTATGTTTTAGCTTTTCAATCTAACTAGTTACACACACACACACACACACACACACACACACACACACACACACACACACACACACACACACACACACACACACACATACACACACACACACGCACGCACTTATTACTTTTATTTTATTTACACACATTACTTTTATTCACATTTTTTTGACTGTTTTTTATGTGTTAATACATTTAGGCATATGGTGCAATGTGGAAAATGTGAATGTTGGTTTCATCGTGTTTGTGAACGCATACCTGATTTTATTTTAGAATGTGAGAGTGTTGAATGGTTTTGTTCGCAATGCACAATAACTTTACCATGTAGTACTTTAACTTAAAAGAGATTTTGACTTAAACATTTATAATCCTTTTTTATGTAGTTTTTTTTTTTTAGTACTACTTAGTTTTACTTTAGTATTTTTTTTTTTTTTTTTTTTTTTTTTTTTTGTTATGGTAGGCAAAAAGTGTATGATTGATAAAAAATCTTATTTAAATAGTTTTTCATTTTCTAATTTTCTAATATATAGTCTTAAAGGAATACATGATTTTTGAAGGATAGCAATGCCTAAAAAGTTGTGTTACCTAAATAAGGTTTATTTTAGTCAAGAGTCCCTTAAGTAAGATGGTCTGGTTAAGTAAGTAAGATGATCTGGTTAAGTAAAGGCATGTTCAAGAACAAGATCAATTTTTTCAAACTAAATGGTTCTTTTTCAACTCTGAAAGTGGTGTTGTATTTCAATTTATTTATTTTTACCGTAAACACTTTTAGTTTCAGTCTAAGTATAAATCTTAGTATTTGTAATAAGTATTTATTATTAATTACATTTCAATGAATATATATTTTTTTAATATATAATAATTTTTTTAAACATAACAATTTTCCTTTTTTTTTTAGTTGCGTTTGTCATTGCTTTATTAGTTTGCCTACTGTTGAAACATGGTTTTAATTTAGTAAATTTATGATGTGAAATTTACTCTATTAATCATCAGATAACAGTTAGGGAGAAATTGGAATTCTACATAATTAAGGTAAAAATGATTATGTTTACAGGTATTACCGTTAGTTGCCGATGGTAACATTACAAAACTAGTTTTTATGGTTGATTGTGTTTCAGCTCTTTAGTTTTATACTGTAACATTGATGACAAATATATAACAAAAACAACATGTTGTTTTTGTGATAGTCATTATCAATAAAAGCTTTTATTACGATTGTAAATCTTAACTATATGTTTTTTTAGCACTTATCATATTTCGTTATATCACAAATAATTATGACAACGTAAAAAATATTTAAGGATTTACTTTTGATTCATGATATAATTTTTCAAATTGCTCAACTCCAATTGTCTCTCTAGTTTAAATATTTTAATAAATGAAATCCCTTGAGTTCAAGTATTTTGTTGTAAAGTGTAATTATAGTTAATGATTGTTTTAAAGGTAACGATCGATTTGAGTTACTTGTAAATAATTGTATATGTATATAGACGTATTTGTATATAATGTAAAGACATAATTGTAAATATCAAGAGAATTAGTATATAAATTATGTTGAATTACGTTAAGAGAGAGGCGTTTTACGCTTGACTTATAAAGTTCTTTTTGATGTGAAACAAAAAGCTATTTCGGCTAAAATGTCGACTAAAGTTGATTTAAAGTTAATTCCGGAGTTAAGTGGAAACGATCAACAATTAGTCGCAGAATGGCTGGAAAAAGTTGAACTGGTATGTAAACTACAGACGTGCTGAGCCGAGGTTGTTTGAAGATCAAACGCAACCAAATTGTTACGAATGTTAACTCCCCATTCATTTTGCAAGAGATAGTCATCTGCGAAGAAATAGTAATCGAAACAAGTCGGGTCGAAGACGGGAGACAAGCGATGTTTTGTCTTACTCGTGTCAAGAGAAAGGACACATCAAGAATGTGTCCAAAAAACGTGCCGAGGGAGAAGATGTTTGCGCCAGTTCTCTCCCTAAACAATCAATAATGGCGTTACCTACTATACGGTTGAACATTAATGGCGTTTCTCGGAATGTGTTAATCGACTCAGAATGTACCTGCTGCATCATTTATAAATAATGTGCGCCAAAAATTACGAAGAAAATACTTAGCGTGGTAACTGTTAATTGACAACAACAACAGTACGAAGAACGTTAGCCGAACTAGAATTGTCACACCTAATGAAAATGAAGTTTTTGTGGAAGCACTTGTAGTTGACTTTAAACCACTTTGTTATTGTTTTTTTGGTGGAGTATCAATATCCGCAACTCGTGATGTTTGTTTTATGGGAAGAAACGAATCATGTTTACTTGGACTAAAAGGTGATATTTCAAAAGATGTCAGTAATACGAATATAATATCTCGGGATTTCACAGCTTTGTTTAAGAAACAAAATCGAGAATGGATAATTGGGTGGAAATGGAACAATAATTCTCAACCTGAAACTCTAGTGAATAAGATTGCTGAATTCACTATCCCTGTTGGCATAAAACACAATTACGAAAAAGAAATTGAAGGGTGGATAGAGAAAAAATGGCTTCAAAAGTACGATTTAAAGAAACACGGTCCAATAAAGGGTTTGGTTCCTCTCATGGCAGTGGTGCAGCAAAACAAAGGAAAAGTGCGACCAGTATTAGACTTCAGGGAGCTGAACACGTTTATTGAAGCATTCACTGCGAACACAGATGCATGTGCATACAAACTTCAAGACTAGAGACGGTTTTGAATAAATATTTCAATAATTGATTTTTCTTCAACTTATATGCAACTAAAAATCGATGAGAAACTCTGGACTTACCAAAATGTTGTGTTCCGTGGACAAAGTTTTGTTTAACACGTTTGGGATTCGAACTAAACGTTGCGCCAGTCATAGCGAAAGCGGTATTAGACAAAGTGCTATCGCAAGGTGAAACAATCTGGAAAGGAACGTCATCATACATTAATGATATTTTTGTTGAAGACATAGTACCTGTTTGTCGCGTACTTGATCATTTGGAAATCTTTGGGCTTAATTGTAAGCCGGCGGTCCGCGTATCCGATGGAGCAAGAGTTCTTGGTTTACAAGTCAGAATGGAAAACAAAAAGTTATGTTGGAGAAGAGATAACGATTTTTGTGAAATTCTGAATTCGTTAACAAGACGTAATATCTTTTTTTTGTGCGGAAGAATGACAGGAAATCTTCCAGTTTGTGGTTGGTTGCGTGTAGCGTTGTCGTATGTTAAAAGAACAGCAAACGCCCTGACAAAAACGTCAGGCAACAAATTGGGTAGATGCTAGTTCAATCGTACTAGACGTGGTTGTCGAGTTTAATGGCAATATAATCGAAGACGCAGGTCGGTTAAGAAAACATACACAGCGCATATAAACATGTCCAAACTTGATACAGTGATTAAAGGATTAAATATGGGCCTTAACTCGAAAATGGAAGTTTTGCATATCTGCACCGATTCGAAAGCGGTGTTCCATTTAGTTACCGACACACTCGCAAAAAAATCTGGATTGAGGACAAACGCATCAAACGAAATGCTGTTAAGGAGAATACTCAAGAATATTGCAAATATAATGGAAGAAAAAAATGTGTCTTGATGTTTGATATTTAAAAAAAAAAAAAAATTTGTGCAGAGAAAATTAAGCGTGAATTTGTGTATTTTCAGATCTAATCGTGGTTCAATCCCCATAGCCCATTTATCGTAAGAGATCAACTTGAGGATCTCGAATCAGGGCCTATGGATAAATTTAATCAGATAACTCGTGACTGTTCTGAAAACATTGGTACATCAATACAGACATATGTGTACTGTTTATATTGTCATGCTTTTTGTGGTTTTTTGTGGTTGCTAATTATTTTTACTATTGTTGCATTTTGCATTTGTTGCTATTATTCAAGTAATTTCATTTTTTTTTTGTCTTATCATAGTATTTATTTACATCCTTTTATTATATTTTATTTTAATCACCTTTCTTAGAAGGAATAAATGAGATAACACAACGTTTAATGATCAGAATCTGATCATTAAATGTTGTGTTATTTTAATTATTCATTATCTCTCATGTCAGCTCATTCACTTTTTCCTTTTTTGTTATTAGTCTAGTTTTTTTAACAGTACACCAACTCAAAGTAGATATTAGGCTTGTCGCTTCGGAATTTAACCTGGCCGATGCCCTTACTAGAGTGTCTAATAGTTGGTTAAAATTGGTTGATAAACTTTCTGAAATGGCAGCAAGTGGTATTATTAGTACTTCGCTATCCTCCAAAGAAATCGAGCACGTTTATAGATCTACAGGACATAATGGCGTGAAGAAAACATTGTACTTCGTTCGTAAAATTGACCCGTCAGTGGAAGAAGTATTACTGAAAAGAATACATACTGAAAATTATAAAATTTTTATACCTACTTTATTAATCCTTAAAAAAAAAGTTTTGGCACTCCTATTGCGTAAATGCATACCTTTGCGCTGCCTTTTTGGCACCCTAAGTGGTAGAAACAACCTTTACAGCTTAACTTACTTGAAACTTACTACTGACCTCATTTCATTTTTTAATCTTTTATATTTGTCCCATTCAATAATTTTTTTGTCCATTTTAATGAGTAGTTCTAAATAAATGGGATAAATGACCAGGTCTACTAAATCGTTCTTTTTACCAAAAGTACATAATAGTGCAAGAGTTAATGGTCATCAAACTGTTTTCAATATATAAGTTAAGCAACTTTATGAAATTAAAAAGAGCATTTCACGAGAACTGCCCTATTCATTAAGGTACTCCTCTTAATGAATAGGACAATTTTAATTAACTCCCCCTTAGGTCACACAAAAGCTTCATTTATTCAGTTTAAAAAAAAGTGCAAACAACTTCGCCAGTTATAGGCCACATTTTTATAAGAAATACCCATTGCAGAAATTAATTGAAGTATATATCACATATATACTTATTAGTTATTTTTAATATAAATTTTATATCAATAAAAGCTCTTTCAATTTAATCAAGGATTATTGTAACTATCGCAACATCAAATTACATATAATGCAGGTAATAAAGATTTCACCAAATACTGACTTGTATTTTATATCAAATACTAGCAAATGTCTTAACCATTTATTGGCCAATGATCCGTAAATGGGAAACACGTCGAACAGAATAATAGAGCATTAAAAATTTATTTATTTTAATGCAATTATTTAGATATAAAACAAAACTAAAAAATAAATCAATATAATTTATTCAGTTTAACTCATTGTATGCTAAGTGCAGGTAATGAACCCAGAAAAAAAGTTAAAAAAACTTATTGCTAAATACCATCATTTTCTTCAATATCTTGATAATTTTCAATATCTTCAATATTTTAATTCTTCAATAGAGGTTGATTATTGCAAATTTGATATCTCAGCTAACTTCTTTTGATAGTTCACAGTTTTCCTTTATTTTTCTTTTAATACCTTTTGTTATTCAACTTTTCTCTTTTCACAAGCTACTTTTGTAGCTGTCTTCAAGCTTCGTGTTGTAAGACTGTAATGTGAAAAAACAACAACTGTAAAACAGAATTTTTGAGTTAATCTTCTTTTGTTTAATTTGTAGTGAAGGGTAAGTGAAAATATTGGAGTCTTTGTCTAATAGACTAGATGAACCATTAAATGGGAATGAAAACTTGAGTTCTATTGATGTGTTGTGAGAGGCTATTTTTTATTATTCAAAAGAATTCAAAAAAATACTTACAATTTAAAACCATGAAGCACCAATGAACTATTAAACGAATCTTTTTTAACTAATGTTGATTTATTAACCTTTACTTCTTCAAAACTTACATTTGTATTAATATCCACAGTATTGTCTCAAATAGAAAAATCAATTGAATCATCTTTTACTCCAGGTTGAGTTCTTGCATTGTTGTGATGTCATATTGATACGCTTTAGAAAATAAACCAAATAACTTAGAATGTGAAACTTTATGCCCTGTAGTTTTATTCATCATTGTTTGATAGACATCAGAATGCATATTTTTTAGTGGCTTTAAAACTGTGCTGACCAAAGGCTGCAACCAGTTGTGGATGTGAACTGGAAGTTTTACACCTCATGTCTTTCTAGAATTAAAATCAGTGGCCTTGCAGAACTAATATTTGAAAAAAAATATTTTTTCAAACCGTAACTTAACAAAACCTTGTTTAGTCCAGCAAGAAACACTCAATGTTGCTCCTTCACTATTATGAGGTGGTATGACCAGCTGCATTTATACAAGCTATATTAGTAATGGTTTCTTTGTTGCCACTTATTTGACTCTGAATATATTTTGATCCTTTTACTTACAACAACACATTTTGGTGTATGATCTAGTTGTGATCCTGTTTCATCCATATTCCAAATACATATTAGTTTATTAAATAAGTTCTCATTTTGTATCAGTCTCTCCAAAGATGTGAAGTATTTTGAAATTTTCCCCCTGTCTATACATAATTTTGGCAAAGAATATATTGGCTCTGGACAACGAAGACTTGCACAACCATGACTCTCTTTAAGTAGTTGCTACCAGTTTTTTTTTTTTGCTAATTTAGCAGCATAATTAATAAATGTTATTTTCAAAAACCAATTCCTATTTGGGTACAATTGCCAGCATAATACTTTTTTCAAGATCACCTTTAATTGGCTTTTTCCCTGGTTATGCTCTTATTTTAGATTTTCAATAGATAGTGGCCTGCATAGTTAAACGCGGAACTTTTTTATATTCCTTTTTGCTGAGACATACCATTTATTACCAGTTTCATATTAGAATCTGAATTGTCTTCAGCATGCATTTTTTTAAATATACTTGAAGTTGGTTTAATGATAACATTTGACTTTGGATTTTTCAGTATGTTTTAACTTTTTTGTTTTTTCGTATTTAATACTATTTTCAACTAAAAAAAAATATTAATTATAGAAACAAGTCTACAAACATATGTAAATAAAATTCAAATTTTCATTCAGTATGTATAATATAATATAAATTCAGTATGTATGTATAGTTTCATTCAGTATGTATAATCAAGTTAATTTAAGTAAAATTTGGATGTTGCTTACCAGTTAACAACCTTAATTTAACTTTTTTCACACAAGTTATGTGTCAAATTTTATCACACTTAGTTATTTATTATGTCACATGAAGTTGAGATAATCTTATTACGTTTACGACGGAAGAACTTTTGTAAACAGCTATTTTTAAAGCGTTTCGACATTCGCATAATTTAAAAATAAAACTTTCGCATGATTAGTATAAATTAAGTGCGGACTTTGATCGTATTCTGAATGATACTTTCTTGCGCTGACCGTATGTAAGTACCACGAATAATGTTTATCTTTCTTTATAGAAATAAGATTAAGATTTGTGCAAATAGACGTATTATTAGGATAATATAATAGTTATTTGAATATAGATCTTGAGTAAATTATTTGCAAACAATTAACTGATGCAAGTTGAAATGTTGTCAAAAACCAATCTTGCATGCATGGGACACTGCAGTGTCCCACAAATAAATGCAGGTTTGAAAGTCAAAGAATTCCTAATTTTCTTTATTAAAAAAAGAAAAAATAGGATGGAGATGGGTTTCTGTAACTTTTTTTATGCTCCAAAACTTTTAACTTTAGATATAATAAGGTCCTTAAGACTTAAGGGACTTACGAACTACATTGAGGAAAAAAAACAGGATATTTACAGAAACTTTTCAATTTTTATTCTAGAGTACCACAGTGTAATTGGGAATAAAGTCTCTGGGTTCAGTATTCAAAGTAATATGATCTAAAGTAATATATAAATTAAATAAAATGCTTTAAAATGCATGCAGTTATACATATAACTCCTTATAGTTAACTATATGTATAACTAGTTATACATAAAGTTTATTATATAAACTTATTTTTAAAGGTTATGCTTGAACAAATTAGTACCAATTAATTCAAATTCAAGATTTAGTTCAAGTTCAAGTTCTTATTTGTTCATTTTTTTTTCACTATTTTATATTTATTTATTCAAATTTGTTAACTAGTACTAATTCTTACTACAGTAAGAATATTTATCATTGTTGAACGTGATTTTATTAGTAACTTAATTTTACTTTCAACATATTTTGACAACACCCTTTACATTTTAAATGATGACAGCTTTACTTTTCTATTGATGCTAAACTTATTACGTTTCAATAACTCAGATTGAATTTTAACTGAATTATTGTAAGCTTTGTAAGGGTTTGTTGTATATCAAATGGTGTTGTAAATAAAGTAAAAATAATATATATTATATATATATATATATATATATATATATATATATATATATATATATATATATATATATATATAACATTAAAACAATAAAATTGATACAAAATTTCACTTTAAAACGAATACCATAAACATTGTGATGATAATAGCATTAGGAAACTAGTATTTATGTATTATTATTATACTATAAATAACTAGTTTTTTAATTCATTTTATAAAATAGAGACTGACAACTGATAATTAATGGAAATAAATACAAATTATAAAAATCATGTAAACTTCATTTATTATTTCTAAATACTATAATAATGTTAGTCTACAAAGTTATAATCAATTTAGAGCATTGTTATTAGTTTTTTTGCAATTCACACTTCCACTTCTGTCTCTCAAATTTATAAAATAGGTGGTCAAAGCTTGCTCAATAGGTAGGTTCTCAGCATAACAATGCTTTTTTCTTACACTTTCTAAAGAGAAATATGGCAAATTGATTACTTATTTTACCTAAATCATAGGGTCATCTTTGCATAATGATGTCAGATGATGACCCGTTTATTGAACACCTTCACCCTTTATCAAACTCCGTCAATTTTTTGCCATCTCTCATTGAAAATTGATTTCAGTTTTTGTTATCATATTATGATGGTATATCTGAATTGTTAATATAATATCAAAAATGCATATACCATCAATTTTTTTCTAGTTCAATTATACATTTATTCTCAACAGTACTATAAGTAAAAAAAAACAAACATTAATTGTTCTTTCAAGCAAGCTAATTTTTGAATTTAAATTGTTTTTTCTATGATCCTCAACAGTTTTAAGCAACAAAAGCAAAAAGTTTTTAGACCACATTGTTGGTGTAAATACCTCTAAAACCTGCTCATTGCAAGCATAAATTGTTTTACTTTTTTTTTAAATAAAATATTTTACTTTTTTTTTTAATTGACATTATTTTGGTCTCAGCATCCCCTCCCCATTGTCAATTATTGTTAAACTCACACTGCCCCTCTATCTATTGGCATCATTTATGGATGATCCCATAGCCTAAACACTATATATATATATATATATATATATATATATATATATATATATATATATATATATATATATATATATATATATATTATTTTTACTTTATTTACAACACCATTTGATATACAACAAACCCTTACAAAGCTTACAATAATTCAGTTAAAATTCAATCTGAGTTATTGAAACGTAATAAGTTTAGCATCAATAGAAAAGTAAAGCTGTCATCATTTAAAATGTAAAGGGTGTTGTCAAAAATGTTGAAAGTAAAATTAAGTTACTAATAAAATCACGTTCAACAATGATAAATATTCTTACTGTAGTAAGAATTAGTACTAGTTAACAAATTTGAACAAATAAATAAAAAATAGTGAAAAAAAAATGAACAAATAAGAACTTGAACTTGAACTAAATCTTGAATTTGAATTAATTGGTACTAATTTGTTCAAGCATAACCTTGAAAAATAAGTTTATATAATAAAGTTTATGTATAGCTAGTTATACATATAGTTAACTATCAGGAGTTATATGTATAACTGCATGCATTTTAAAGCATTTTATTTAATTTATATATTACTTTAGATCATATGACTTTGAATACTGAACCCAGAGACTTTATTCCCAATTACACTGTGGTACTCCAGATTAAAAATTGAAAAGTTTCTGTAAATATCCTGTTTTTGTTCCTCAATGTACTTCGTAAGTCCCTTAAGTTTTATGAACCTTATTATATCTAAAGTTAAAAGTTTTTGAGCCTAAAAAAAGTTACAGAAACCTCCCTGTCTCCCCCCTATTTTAATATTTTTTTTTAATAAAGAAAATTTGACTTTTAAACCAGCATTTCTTTGTAGGACACTGCAGTGTCCCATGCATGCATGCTTTGTTTTTGACAACATTTGAACTTGCATCAGTCAATTGTTTGCAGATAGTATACTCAAGAACTATATTCAAATATCATATGAACATGTTAGAGAATGTTCATATGATATTTGAACATCACAAATTTAATAATATTGTTGTGATATGTTATATAAATAATACCATAATAGATTATGATATGAAAATAAGGTAGGATATGTAGGCAATGATCAAAGAATAAATTTACTTATAGAAATTTAGATGTTTGTTTATTAGTTTCAGAATATTGTATTATGTGTGACCACGGCCTTCTGCTATAACAGGCTTTGACATCGCGCAACAAAGTTGTTAAACTGAAGGCCTATTCCTAATACTGTGTTTACATTTTCATCTTTTAACACTAGACGAAAGTTTGTGTTCGCGCTTTTTTAATAAATCTTTAAAATTTAATTGGTTTATAAATTAGATAGCGCAACTTAAAGACTTAAACATTGTAAGGTTCAAGGTGTTACCTTGTAAGGTAATAATATTGTCAAACTAACGATAAGTTTTTTTAATAATTAAAATGCCTTTAAAATGCTGTGTATCTCTTTGCAAGTCTTCAACTACAACAAAAATATCAATACTCAACTACAACAAAAATATTAATTTATAAATTCCCGAAGAATCTAGAGGAGAGAAAAAGATGTAGTGAAGCTATCCCAAGAACTGGTTTTATTGTTACAGACTATACAGCAGTATGTCAACTTCATAGGCCAAATGAAGCACCTTTTGAAAGCAAATATGGGAAGCAACGACCTTTAAACCCACCATCTATTTTTAAAAATAATCCGCTTAGTTGTTTAGCCACACCAGCAAGTAAAGTTAGAAAAACTGTAACATCAAGCGGTTTTCGAAGCATTTTACCAGATGAGTTAAATGATTTTCTAAAAGAGGATGAACTTATATTTGACGATATTCAATCTTTTTTAAGTGATAATAAAGATGTTATTGTTTTCCAGCTTAATAAAAAAAGTTTACACATACAATCAAAAATGTACAAACTTGGTGTTCCATTATTTATTTTAGTAAGTTTCAATGATTATTCATTTGTAGCTAACCATAATGGCACAACTTGTAATATTTCATCTTAAGCTGTAAACAAATTTAAGTTAATAAAAACAAAATCAGCTTTATTTGAAGCAGTTAGATTTTTAAAAAATAAAGAAAGTTCACTTCAGTCAAATATTCTATTCGAACACCTTAATGCTATGAGAAAAGGTAATGTTGGTGAAGTTTTATATACTTCAGATATTATATGTAGAGCATATGATTATTTTGCTATGCGACGAAATTTATATGATTGTTTGTGTATTGACTACAAGTTGCCAAGTATAAGGACTTTAACACGATTGACTTCAAAAATAAGCTCAATGGAGGACCTAAGTTTCATAAATAGTATTTTTATGAATTTAAATCCATTGAAAAGAACTTCCATACTACTAATTGATGAGGTCTATGTCAAAGCTTCATTACTTTACCAAAGAGGTGCTTTGTTTGGTCAAGCAGTAAACTACCTTGAAAAGTTAGCTAAAACAATTTTATCATTTATGATTAAATGTCTTTTTGGAGGTCCAGAGTTTATATGTAGAGCTCAACCTGTTGCAAATCTTTCCCCTGAATTTTAGTTTGCTCAATGTCAACAAATTGTTGATACAATAAATAGTATTGAAAGTAGTAAGACATTGGTAATAATTACTGATGGTAACCGTGTAAATCAAAGATTTTTTGGAATGTTTAAAACAGTTGATAGTAAACCATGGTTAGCAACATCAGGTATATATTTATTGTATAATTATGTGCATCTCTTAAAAGCTATACGAAACAATTAGTTGACAGAAAAGACTGACGAACTTCAATTTTTGAACAATAAAGAACTGGCTTGGCTAAGTGGAGTGATTTAGAAACTTTATATAAAACTGAGTGCAATAGTCTTTTTAAACTTTCTAAACTTACAGCTAAATCAGTTTATCCAAAACCAATAGAGAAACAATCTGTAAAGTTTTGTTTGTCTGTTTTTTGCGAAGAAATAGTAGCTGCATTAAAAATGCATCCAGAGATTGAAAATAAAGCATTTGAAGGTACTGCTGTATTTATTAAAAAAATAATTTTTTTTCGAATGTTGTTAATGTCAAAGCACCTGGTGCTGGCATTCGGTTTAGAAATGAATTATGCGGAGAAATCCACTCAGTTGGTGATCAACAGTTACAACTGCTACGAGATATTGCTGAATTGTCAAATTTTATGAAACCTACAGGCAATAGCGCATTTATGTTATGGCTTTATTGATCTCGTAGAAACTTTGTTGAGTAATGGAGCAAAGTATGTCTTATTAGGTTGGTTTTCAACAGATTCACTTGAAAAAGCTTTTTCTAAGCTTCGACAGGGATCTGGAGGTACTTACTTTATAAAGGCTAAATCTGTAATTGAAAAAATTAATATTCAACATACTAAATTGATATTACAACTTGACATTCCTGTTGATGGTATCGATGGTTATACTTGTGACATGTTTTAGAGATATTTCTACTGATGAAAAAGAACTTCTGGATAATATACATGATCTTGAAAGCTCAGTTAATAAATCTACATTAGTGGCTAAAGTTTACATAGTTGGCTATGTGCAAAAAAGCGAAATAAAAATTTATGATAATTCTACCAATAATTATTATAAATATGGAAGTTATCTGTATAGCCTAAACAGAGGCAGACTTGAAATTCCTTCTGATACTCTTGTTTAATGGTCAATATTTTGCTTTTTTTTTTCAAGGTGCTACTGACCCTTTATGCAGAACATTTTGTGTTACTCAGTTTCAGTTCATTGCTGCTAAATATAAATTTAAAATCACAAAAAAACAATGCAGAGTATATTCTAATATTCTGCTAAAGAATTACTCACTAATTACCACTCCCAAAATACTAAAGCTATCATAATTTATGTGAAAATTAGTTTTGTAATTTATTATGCTATTTACTTTTTATGTTTTTTATTTTCTCATTAGCCTATATGTCTCTCAATATGTTTGGATTTGTAAATATTTACCCTGTTGAGATATATTGATAAAACTTTTTTTTTGCTTGAATCAACTTTTGTTGGTGTTTTTTATTGTTGGTGATTTTTATTGTTACCATTTTTAGCAAAAAAAATTAAAAATACAGTTATCTTTCTAATATATAGATATATACTTTGTTATGGTTCGGCTTGTTATTGATACTATTTAATATTACATAAATATTCTTAATAAAATTTGAAATACGAAAAATATGATTATCTTTTAACAATTTTTTGGTTTTCTTTTTATATTTCCGTCTTTACTAGAGATTATTATTAGAAAGCATAGACTGCCATTACACCCTACCTAATATAAAAATATATCAATATAAGTAAAAGTGAAAGTTTAATCGGCCTTCAGTTTTTACGGCATTTTGCGCGATGTCAAGGCCTGTTATTATAAAAGGCCGTGTGTGTGACGAAAAAGTAAAGATACTTTTGCATCCAGTGGCTATTGCACCCAACGTCTACATCATTGAAAAAGTTGGTTTTTACATTTTTGTTTTTGTTTTTTTGTTTAACCACTTATCCTAATTGATCACTTTTTTTCAGGATTCTCCTCATGGGTTCAAGCTCATTACGCATAATATGTGTTCAATTACTCATAATACGTTAGTCATTGTAAGTAATAAATTAGGAAATAATTATTTGTGAAATATTGTAGTCATTAATGACTTCAACCTGGCTAATAATTAAAATTGCTCGACTAATAAGGTTCCTTATTAAAATTGCTCTCTTTCTCTCTCTCTCTCTCTCTCTCTCTCTCTCTCTCTCTCTCTCTCTCTCTCTCTCTCTCTCTCTCTCTCTCTCTCTCTCTCTGTGCGTGTGTGTGTGTGTGTCTCTCTGTTTCTCTCTCTCTCTCTCTCTCTATATATATATATATATATTTATATATATTTGTATTTATATTTTTTTTTTAGAAAATGTTTGAAGAAAGTTAGAAGATACTAAAAACCTTGGCATTATGCAAGCCGAAGTGATTTAATTAATTCAATCGACAAAAAACGGCGTGTAAATCGCAAAAGAAAAAATAATATTTTTAATATTCATTTTGGATGTATGGGTAATAGCATTTATTTTAGAATAAATTCATTTTGCAACACGTCTTTTAATTTTATAAAATTTCGTCATAATAGTTTCAGGTAAATCCCACATAGGTTATAGGTGGAAAACATCACATGTAAAAGATCAAAAATGCTACACATTTTGAATACCAAATGGGATAAAGTAGCAAATACCAGATTAAGTTAAGCCTCTCTGAAAGCTTCGATGATTAATTTTAAATTACTATTTAAGTAATTTTTAAATTAAAAGAATTTTAAAAATTTTCATTAGAAGCATTCGGACTTTCATTTGTCTAGTATTGACTACTTTTATACCATTTGGATTAAAATATGTGGCATTTAAGATCTATAACATGTAGTATTTTCCACCTATATCCCATGTAGGAATTACCACATAAAACCCATGTGGGATTTACCATATGAAACCCACATTGGACAAAATAATAATCCCCATATGGGTTACATATGGTAAAAACCCACGCGTATCCCATATGGGATTTACCATATGGAATCCATGTGGGATTTACCATATGAAACCCACATGGGACAAAATAATAATCCCCACATGGGTTACATATGGAAAAAATCCACGCGTATCCCATATGCGCTTTTTCACTGGGTATAGCCGTTAGAAGAGCTTTAATTCTTCGCGGATTGCTGTCAATGCAGGAATGTACCGTCTCCTGCATTTGAGGCTGATGATTCCAGACGTAAATTATTCTTTCTATTAGTTGAGTTTTGTTTGTAATGACATCTTTAGCCACTTCTCTTTTCATCAACTCCCAAACGTTTTCTATGGGGTTCAGATCCGGGCTATTACCCGGCCAATCCAACAGAGGAATATTTTGCTCTGCCAAAAAAGCTTTGATAGATCAAGCTGTATGGCAGAGAGCTCCATCTTGCATAAAAGTGAATGGTTCCCCATTTGGAAACCATTCTTGGAGCTGCGGAATCAACCAATTTTGCAAGACATTTTTGTACTGGTCTTGCTTCATCATACCATTTATCACGTACAGACGTCCAGTACATTTGCTGCTGAGATTGACCAAATCATCACTTTTGTAGAGTGCTTCACAGTCTGAATAACACAGTCAGGATGAAATTTTTCTCAATGACAACGACGCACAAACTGAGCTTTGTTTTGCAAAATTTCAAATGTGGTTTCATCACTAAAGCAGACTTGTCAAAAATAGCAACAAAAAACACTAAACATTTGTGCTGGTTTTCTGTCATCATAGAAAAAGGTTAAATGCATTATTTGTGAAGAAATTGTAAAAAAATTGCAACAACTTACCGAAGTCCAGATCTTTATCACGGAAGTGTGTGGCCCGCGTCAGACGCTTAGCTTTTATTGCAGGTGTTAACTTGGGCTTCCTGGCAGGGCGGCAGGCCTTAAAATCTAAATCTGTTAATTTTCTTCGAACAGTGCGCTCAGAAGCATTCACATTAACACCTTGGAGTTGCGATGTTATCAGTTTTGTGGTAGCAAATTTGTTTTCAAGGCAAATTTTCTTTAAAGACTTTCTGCCCTTGGAGTGAAAATAGGCTTTCTGCCGCATTTTTTCTTTCGTTTTGGAATCAATTCTTCCCCTGACTCAATTTTCTGTTTTACACGTCGTATACTAGCTTCAGAAATCTCCGATCTTCGTGATACTTCGTGATTTGAAAGTACTTTAGCATTCACAAGGGCCTTTATTTCAGCTTTTTTGCGTGGTGAAAGATCGGCTTTTTTACCCATGCTTAAAGTGTTCAAACTTATTATTATTTATAAACGTTGCACACGAAATAAACAGTTAAATGTGTAATATGTTCTGTAAAACTGCTAAATAAACAAACACTTTAGATAAACACGTCCGCAATTGAAGCCACCGCGAACGCAACTGGAGCAGCTTTTGACTTGTACGCGTTAATGTACTAATTGACTCACACTGTAATACCACATATGGAAAATACATACAAATACGAATTGTATAATAAATTTCCTACATAAAAATCCATCACATCCATGTTTAAATGCGATAAATTCTTAAAAAACTCGAGTGCGCCTAATAATTTAATATATATATATATATATATATATATATATATATATATATATATATATATATATATATATATATATATATATATATATATATATATATATATATATATAAACTGATTATGAAATGAATTTACATCACAAATAAAACAATATTTAATTAAAAAATAATTATTTTTAGATTAACAAAGAATGCAGACTACAATGCACAGTATTGTTAAAAAAATTAAGCAATGTCAGCCAGTATATTTTTATCTAAAGTAAGAAAAAAGATGAATTAGTTTAAAACAAATTTAACAATTTATATATATATATATATATATATATATATATATATATATATATATATATATATATATATATATATATATATATATATATATATATGTATATATATATATATATGTATATATATATATATATATATATATATATATATATATACATATATATATATATATATATACATATATATAGAGTAAAGCAAGCGCATTGTATTACAAGACATAGCTACAGGTGCATATTTTCACAATGTATAACATGTGTAATCGAGATGGATATTGTTATGTATGGGTCGAAACTAAATGGGATGTCTCAAGTGAAGTATTTGCATATTTGAAATACTCACATTTTAAAACCATACTTCATGCAAACAAAAATATCAAAGAACTTATATTATGGAGCAACGGTTGTGGCTATCAAAACAAAAATGCATATTTATCAAACATTTACTATTGTTTATCAAAAGAGACAGGTGTCTCTATCTATCAAAAGTATCTTGTTCCTGGACATACGAACATGGAATGTGATGCAATGCACAGTGTCATTGAGAGAAATATTGTAAGTGACGTGTACACTCCCAGAGATTTAGTTGTAATGATGCAGACTGCCAGGCGAAACCCCAAGCCATATTTTGTGAATCAGATAGATTTTAGTTACTTTGCCAAATTAAAAGAGACCTTTACCAGCATTAGACCAGGTAAAAAAGTTGGTGATCCTACAGTAAGCAAGGTTAGCATGCTCTGATACCACCCTGATGGAAAAGTAGAGTACAAACTTTTTAGAGGTTCCAGTGAGTGGAACTCATTACCCACTCGTTTCAGGAGCACCCAGAACACAGTTGAATGGCTCCCAGTTGAATGTACACTAACTGTAGGTCTATCAGCAAAAGGAAGTTTGATGATCTTCAAAGCATGAAAAAAATCTTAACCAAAGATGTACATGCATTTTATGATGCACTTTCATTTCAATGAACTTTGAGCAATAACAATTATTCAATACCGCAACTAGAAAAGTTACCTTACGATGGATGGTATTCTCCTGCGGTATTGGAAGTTATAAAAGAAATACAAATGTTGTTAAACACTTAAAAACCTTGTTTTCCGCAATTTTTGAAAGTATTTTGTTATAATCAAAACAAATTAAAATGGCGGGAAACTTACATTTTAATTTTTTACTTGTATTACTTGCTCTAATATAGTTTTTAAATCATAAATATTAAATATAGTTTTAAAAAACGTGCTTTTGTCATTATATACTATTTAAAGTTTGTTAAAATATTTTTTGACACTTTTGAAGAACGATTTATTATTCGACAAGTACATGTTTGAAAAAGCTTAACTGAACAACTTTATTATTTCCTGTAATATAAAGTTAACTTAGTAATATAGTGTTCTTACAGGATGTAACAATGTGATAATTGTTAAAGTCATAACAAAATAAAGTTTTAAACAGTGTAAAGTGAAAAAATATATAATGTAATTTAAAATGTTTCTGATATATTAGTTTTATTATATTGATGGTTCTTAAAAACAATAGCAATGAAAAGATTAGATCTTATCCCAAATAAACGTGAATTAGGAGTGGAAATTAAGATTATGGAAGGATTTACTTAATGAAATAAAAAAAACTGAAGAAATTCGCAAAGAAAACTTAAATAAAGTAAAGGTTGCTTTAGTTATATTTATTTAAAAGGTGAAGAAAAAACTAAAACAATGTGGACGAAATTATGATACATTTATACAAAAACAAAATCGTCGACATCATAAATCTTATGAACAATAAAAATATCCATTTTGGCTCTGGAAGACCCCATAAACAATGGAGTGTTCTTGGAGAGCAAAGCAAAAGAAAAAAAAAAAAAAAAGAACTAGCCACTGAACATCATGAAGCTCTATTTTTAGCTTCTGCAAAAAATGCAAATCCTGCTGGAGAAAAAAAAAAGCCTCCATTATAAAAAACAATGTTTCTAATGTTTTAGAGATAGAAAAAGTTGATGAAACTCTAGATAAAACCTTTTCCATTAATATGAGTGTAGAGGAAGCTCTTGCGTTAAAAATGAACACGATCTCAGCGATAAACAA
Source organism: Hydra vulgaris (assembly GCF_038396675.1). Classification (NCBI taxonomy): domain Eukaryota; kingdom Metazoa; phylum Cnidaria; class Hydrozoa; order Anthoathecata; family Hydridae; genus Hydra; species Hydra vulgaris. The sequence continues at coordinate 62,628,299 of NC_088927.1, read as the reverse complement.
TATCAAATGATCAAAAACTCAGTGCTTGTACACAATGTGCATATTTATCCTAACTTGCACGGTATTTTTGAGGAAAAATTGAAATACTATCCTGAGAATATACACTTTTCTGAAATTTCTGCAAAGTGTACTCTTCAAAGCATGTTAGATCACACTGTAAGTAGAATAACTGAAATGATTGATATGCCTAATTGTGGTCAAGGTAACGAAATATTTGGAGTTTTATATGGAAAGATTGTTTTTGATAGAGCATCAAATCAAAGTATTTATAAACAGAAATACGAGACAAGCAACACAAGTATAGAACTTAAAAGTGAAGAAAATCTTTTTAGTACAGCTTTTGTGCCTCTATTGCTCAAAGTAGAAGATGTCGAAATTTGGAAAAATGAAAATCCTTCAAATTGTCACTTTTGTAGACCTCTTCATCTACAATATAAAAAAGAGAAATTTATCAAGAGAAGAAGATTCAGGTCTAAAAAATCAAATAAATATCTTAAAGATGTTTCGCAAATTTTTTGATATTGCAGGAAGAAAGGTGACCTTATCAGCTATAGAGTTGATCTTACAATGTTTGATAATAAAGTAGTTAACGCACTTACAGAGTCAAAATCCACTCAATCCTGCAACGTGTGCGATGCTAAACCCAACGAAATGAACAATATTGATTTATTAAAAGCAAAAATTGAGAATGAGTCAGCCTTGGGGCTCGGAATTTCAGCTTTGCATTGCAGGATAAAATGCTTGAAATTTATTCTCCATTTGAGTTACAAAATTGAAATTAAAAAATATAAGCCAAAAACAATTGAGGAAAAATTATCTGTAGACTTAAAAAAAAAGAGATTCATGTACTCTTCACGGAACGGTTAAGCCTATATGTTGACATGCCTAAAACTGGGTCTGGAAATACCAATGACGGCAATACTGCCAGAAGAGCATTTAAAAATAGTGAAATTTTTTCTGAAATTACTAAAGTTGATTGTGATATAATTGAAAGATTGCATAATATTCTCATAACCATATCTCGTGGATATCCTATTAATATCAATGAATTAGATTTATACTGCACTCAAACAGCTAAATGTATAGTGAGTTTGTACGACTATCTTATGCCTCCTACTGTACATAAACTGTTACTGCATAGTTCTTCTATATCACATAAATTACTTTTGCCAATTGGGGTATGTTCGGAAGATGCATTGGAAAGTTTAAATAAACAGATAAGAAATTCTAGACTTAAGCACACGGCAAAAACATCAAGGTTAACCACAATGATGAATCAGATGCACTACCTTCTAGTAAGATCAGATCCAAAAGTATCAAGCATATCTTTTAGAAAACTTAAGAGCTCTTGAGGAAACCGTTACCAGATGAAGTTATTAAATTAATTGTAATGTAAATAATAAAATAAATGTCACAAAATATAGCTTTTTTTCTATATGTATTAACATCCTTAAAAAACCTTTTTTTTTTTAATATCAGGTAGAGTAATATATCAAGATAATGTGTTTGTCTTGAAGATTCTAAAACTTGAAGAAAATTTTTTTTGTACGCGTATATACCTTTAATGCGCGCATTATACGCGTTGAAAGTGGGCGTAAATAAAAAATTTATCAACAAATTTGAAATCTTTGACCCAAAAATTATTATTTTGATATAATATTATTTATTTACAATTTATGTCAAATTTTACTTAATTTTTGCCGTTTTTTGACCGTCCTGAGCATGGCGTACTTTATAACAGGCCTATTCACCGTGCAGATGACGTCATAAACTGGAGGCAAGTTTTATAAACAAAAAATACAGAAAAAATAACCTGAACTGAACATAAAAATTGTTTTTTTAGGAAGAAATAATAATAAACAACAATAATGCATTTAAAATATATTAAAAATTAATAATACTTTTTTCTTTTATTCTATTATAGTTATATACAGTATAATTATTTAGATTTAACAGTTCAATTTAACAAAAAAACAGTTCCTGTTGGCCTTTGTTATTTAACGCTAAGTTTTAAAAGTTTTTGTTTCGTTTCTTTTTCAAACCTTGGAGAATATAAATTACAATAGTTCTTAAACAACACATTTAAAAGTGTAACACCATGGTTTCTGTTCATATTTAATTTATAGGATTCTGATACAAGCATCATTAGATTGCACAAAGAAGTTATGCATGTATTATCAGCTGCTTCACGAAACATAATATAGCAATATATCACCCATTGACAAACTAAATCACCAGGTATAGTTAATCCTCCACGATTAATTTCTTCAGTAAAATCTCTAAGTTTCTCATAATAAAAATATGAATCATCTGAATCTTTGTCATTTCGGACAATATAACCAGCTATGTAAATTAGAGTCATTTTGACATCTATAGATAATATATTTTCTAATTCTGGCAAATTATCAAATATCAAACATTTTTCTTCATTTAAGTAAAAACCACATCTTTCACAAGAATAACCTGATGTAGTAAAATCAAGATCAACACCATATTTGTCTAATTGCAAAAGTAGTTTTGCTTTTATGATACCCACTTTCTCCAGTATTTGTTGAACAGTGATAAAATATGTACCTCCTGATCCATGTCTCAGTTTTCCAGACTGCTTTTCTAAAGAATCAGTTGTAAATATTCCAAGCAAAACATACTTATGACTTGTAGACAAGAGAAACTTTGATAACTCCACAAGACCATTACAAGTATGATAGATACTTTTAGAAGTATCTTTAGTGAAGCTTTTAAAACAAACTATTTGAGAAGAGCACATTTGCTTAGCTATGTTTCCAAATTCTAAAGCTTTTGAAGATTAAAATCATTAGAAGAGAAAATAGCAGACCGATTCGGATCACACATATGTAAATCTGCATAAAGGCTATGAACATTAACAATTCTCCAAAATTCAGTTATTATTGAAAGAAAAGAAATAGTATCATCAACATCTTTTAACTCTGGGTGACATTTTAAAGCACAAACTGTTTCTTCGCAAAATACTTTCAGACAAGTTGAAACTTTTTGCCTTTCAATTGGTTTTGGGAACACAGCAACATCTGTAAGTTTAGACATTTTAATCATTTGATTTGATTCTAATTTATGCAATGCTACAATATGAGACCATTTGGCAACTTTTTTTTCTTTATTAACAAAAAATTCAAGTTCTGTGACTTTTCAGTGATCCAATTATTGCGAATGTTTTTAAAAGGTGCACAAAATCATACAGAAGATATATATTATCTTTTGTTCGCCAAGGTACGCCATCTGTCTCAAATTTCTTAAAAAAGGCTTGATTTACCCTGTTACCATCACAAACTATAGAAATAACATGACCACCAGCTGCTTTTATCGCAGATAAAAGAAAAGTAGTTTGTTCAAAAAGAAAATTTGAATCGATGTCACACACAGGAAGCATTTTACATAAAAATTTAGGTCCACCAAACAAAGTACTAACCACAAACAAAACTTAAAACAGTATTTGCAAGAACATTGGGATTATTAACTGCTTTTCCAAAAACTGTTCCCCCATGGTACTGCAACATAGTCTTTATATAAACTTTATCTAATAAAAGAATGCAGTTTTTATGTCTAATGTCTGTTAAGTTTAAAAAATTTTTTTTGTAGATAAATATCATGAACAGATTTTACTTTTGATGTTAGTCTTGTTAATGTTGTAATGCTAGGTAGTTTAAAGTCTTCTCGAAGACGATTATATGTAGTACGTGACATTGCAAAGTACTCAAAAGCTCTAATCATTGTTTCAACAGAATACTTTTTATCTGTAACAGGTTTATTGTTCATTGAAAAAAATTGCTGTTGAATAAATTTTTTTTTTACTGCTTATCTCATATGAATTTAAAAATCGAACTGCTTCTTCAATATTTGACCATCTATTCAATATGGTAACTCTGTTCTGTGAGAGTGTTTTTATTAAGCATTGGACTCCAAAGTGAAAAGATTCATACTGAAAATTATTATTTATTTTTAGAAGAAGCAATGGAACACCTGTGTCATGAACATACTCTAACGATTGAATCAAAACTTGATTTTCTGTTTTAGTATTAAATATATCATTTCCATTAAATTTATAATTTTTGTTTTCAGATCATTAAAAGATTTTTTACCATTTTTTAAATTAAAAGCAGAAAACTCGTCAGTTTGAACATTTCTAGTTTCTGCATGTGATCTTGAAGTTTTTTTGGTACAACCAGATGGTTTAGGCATTAAACTTGGTTTTACACACTTGAACACAGATGGAGGATCACATGGTCTTTCTTTGCCATAATCTTTTGTCGAAATGTATACAACAGGCCAGTGCCTTTCACAAACAACGGTGTCTTTCTTATCTGGTATGTTGTCTCTTGGTATAACAGCCAACCACTTTTTTCTTTGTTCTGGTGTTCGACGAAGACGAAAAGTTTCTTCTTTGGAACTTTTATCATAATTGCCGTTGCAATTCGCGACACAGCATTTTCGACCCATGTTTATAACAAAGTAAACTAAAAATTTTAAAATTAACTAAATAATTTCGCAAGCACTTCGACTTTATGTTACAGATTGAATATAGGAAATACAAAATGTTCGCCTCCAGTTTATGACGTCATCCGCACGGTGAATAGGCCTGTTATAAAGTACGCCTTGGTACTTTATAACAGGCCTATTCACCGTGCGGATGACGTCATAAACTGTAGGTTTATGAGTCACTGTGCGCCGCACTATGCGTCGCTTAGCGGAAATAGGATTTATTTTATACATATTTTTTTTTAGCGATTTTTCATATTTAAACTCTTTAAGTTTTTTTTTTGCATTCAGTTTTTAATTCGCTATAAAAAAAAAATCAGTCTTATTTTTTTTAAACTTTTGATGTTTTAAGGGTTTTTTTAAGGTTTTAAAAAAGTCGCATTTTTGTTAAAATTCTTTCAAGGTATATGATAAGTGTTACATTTTTATATTATTTTTATGCGAAATTAAAATAATCATATATTTAATTGAATGTAAAACTAGAAATAGAAAAAAAGGTTTTTGCATAGCATTTTTTTGCTGATTTTTTGATTTCTTAATCGTTGATTGGTTTGAGCATGTGGTCACAGAGGTCGCCTCGTTTTTTTTGAATAAAATATAGCTACTGCGAATTGACTTGACTGTCATGCAAAAATATGCAGGCGACCTCTGTGACCTTATGCTTTAAAATCATATTTACTAATGTGAGTTTTATTTAAAAACCGACTAAATTCTGTGAAGTAAATGAAAATTCCATAGTTCAATAACATTTGGTTTTACCTCCGAGGTAACCTCGCGATGGATTTTAATAAAATTTTTATAAATTATCAAAATGGCTACATACATTCTTCGTCAACTTTTAACACATGCATTTCCCCCAAGGCATGTATTCTTAAGAAAAAATTTTAAAGCCTGTGCCAAATTTTTGCAGTTTAAGTTTATTGCACTAAATAATGCTGGCTGTATGGTTAGTTTCACAATTTTTCGAAGACTGGCTTTTGAGTTAATAAAAAACTTTAACAAATGTGGGAAAAAAAGCACTTTGTTCTTCACTAAATACAAAGATTTTCTGGATAAAAAAATAAAATACAAATAATATGTCTCGTAAGTTTTTATTACTTTTAAAATAAAATGTATATATATATATATATATATATATATATATATATATATATATATATATATATATATATATATATATATATATATATATATATATATATATATATATATATATATATATATATATATATAGCATAGAAAAAGACCCTGAGCAACAGATAAGGATATATGAGGAGGGACAGCTTATTTTAAAAGAGGGTGAAAAGCTGATTCAGCAGGGTAACAGGTACGTATAATCTGTATATGTATATATATATGTGTGTGTTTGTGTGTGTGTGTGTGTGTGTGTGTGTGTGTGTGTGCATGTGTGTGTATGTATATATATAAATATATATATATATTGTGTATCTATATATTGTGTATATATATATATGTATATATATATATATATATATATATATATATATATATATATATATATATATATATATATATATATATATAAATATAAATATATGTATATGTATATATAAATATATATACATATACATATATATGTATATATAAATATGTACACACATTTTATACATGTTTTAGAAGAAATACTGTAACAATGGGAACACCTGAAGCAGGTATATAAACTGCACCTTGTGCGCCAAAACCTAGAAAATCTTATTCAGAACTCACGAGTAGGATGAAACGTAAAAGAACTGATAATCTTCAGTGAAAAGAACTGGAAGAACTTCAACATGCTGTAAAAAGATTTACATCTAATCTCTTTACTGTACCCAGGTCTACTTTATATGGTCCAAATTTATCATTGCATACTTTTTGCAATTTGAGACTAACAGACACATCATGGGTTGAATTTAAGAAAATTGTTACACAATATCATCATCTTGTTCCTCCAGGTTTAACCAAGTTAAAAGAATACAAAAAATTGACATATCCAGAGCATGTGGAATATTCAGAAACTGAAGTAAAATGTAGTCTCTTCAATATGATCAAACATTCAGTTTCTAGAGTATTTAAGTATCTTTTGGAGGACAAAGATAATCCTATTAAGGTTTTAGCACAGGTTCCTCCTGATAACATATACCTTATTTGCAAAGTGGGAGGTGATGGTCAGAGTGACCAATCTGAGTTTCAGAATGCAGCAACTATGAAGAGAGGTGTGGATGATTCCACTGTGTATAGCATAGTGTTTGTACTGTTGGAGATTCAAAGTGGAAAAAAGGTAATATGGAAAAATTTTAATCCAAATAGTCCAGATGCAACCCCTCATCTTATGTTTTGTTTTGCCAAAAAGACTGCTAGTTTTATTAAAGAGAAGTTTGAACATTTACAAAATGAAATTTTAATCTTTAGAGAATATTAAGTTTACACTTCATGAAAATACTTTTGTTATAATTTCAAGTTAGTCAACTATTTATACCACAATGAATGATGGTAAAACACTTAATGCTGTGGTATCAAAAATGCTTAAAAAAATTTAGCATTTCAGTGCTGTCATGTATGTCAAGCAAGTCCTAAGGAGTTTAATTTGGAAACTATTTGGAATAAAGATAAACTTCTAGACAAGAATATATTAAAACTTGGAGTTTGCAGTCTTCATTTTGTGGATATGCAGCATGGAGTGGGTCTTCAATACTGCTTGCAAACTTCCTGCAGTGAAACAAGGAAGAAAAATTCCAGCAAAAAACAGCCAAGAATTTAATGAAAACAAAAAAAAATTTCAGCACTTATTCAAAACACAATTAAAAATAAAATCTTTTGTCAGGAAGGGAAGTGGTACATCCAATACACGAAAATTCTTTAATAAACCATCTGTAACTGGAAGAATTTTAAATTTGAATACCAATATGATCAAACTATTTAGGGACCTGCTCATTGATATGAACAGTACAACCTCAAAGAAATTTCAAGCAGAAATCTGAACGTCTGTTTGATCTCATTTCTAACGATCAGTTTTTAAAAGCCATTCCAATGACGCACCATGAACTATCATTCTATGCACGTCTGTGCATAGAATGATAGTTCATGGTGTTTCTTTTATTAAATATTTTAAGTATCCATTAGGTTCTTTGTCTAAGAGTGTCATTGAAGCCAGGAACAAAGCCAACAAAACTGCACGAGTAGGTCATGCACGTTTAACTTTTTTTGTCGAAAATACTAGGGATACAGCTATTTATTTATTTATGGCATCTGACATGTATCTATACTGCAAGAAGAACAAAATGCAAGTGGTATAAAAGCTATACTGCAAGAAGATTCAGTTGATAACTGTTCTTAAGATAAATATTGGAGAAAGCTATGTGTATCTTTAAATTTAGATATTTAATGTTATCGTTTAATTCTATTAATAATATATTTTAGGTGCTGGTGGTAGCCAATTTGATATTTCTGAGGTCTTTTCACATAATCAACACAGTATGTTTTTTTTATGCTTGCAAAAAAAAAACTAAAAAAAAACTCAATTATATCTATTTATTACACTGAATACTGTTTTTTTTCTTGAATGTATAATTATTAGAATTAGAGTTTGATAATAGATAATTTCTATAATAAATGTTTATATCTTAAACAATACTATTTATTATAATAATGAAACTTTTTAAAATTTTAATGTTTGTTGTTAAATAATTTTAGGAAGTCAAAGAATAATGGTTCGTATTAAGAAAAGAAATCAAGGAAGTATCATTAAACCATGCAGCTGCAATTGATAAGCAAGTTTTAAAAAACGGTTATTTTTATTGCCATATAATGTTAAAAACCTATTTTAGCATCAGAAACTTTATTCTGCAATTGAAGGGAATGGAACTTTTTTATTTATTTCACTTATATTTATAATAAAATACTTATATGTTATTTCTTTTTTTATTTAACATGAAAATATACATTTTAGACAAGGTGCTGGTGCGTGTTATTTCCTTTTTTATTTGACATGAAACTATAAGTAGGAGACAAAAAATGCCTGTAACCCCTAAAAAAGATAAACTGATATATCAGACTTAGAGTTTTAAATATCAAAAACTATCGGTTTTATGTCTTTTTAATCAAAAATCGAATAAGTACGGATAAACCGCCAAAAAAACCGGAATGAAAATAAACTGCCAAAAAAAACGGTTTTGAAAAAGACAGGATTTTTTTATAAATATACGTATAAAAAAACAATATCTCATAATTAAACCTTTGTTAAAAAAATTACTTCAAAATGTTTTAAGTTATAATTAAACTTAAAAATAGATTAAATTATTTAGATTTAAAAAAAATGCAACTTTCAAAAAAACTTTTTCAGATTTAGAAATAACTGAATGATGAAGATGAAATTAAACTGATTTTAGATGATAAAAAATCTCAATTGAGTTTATGGCTTAAAGCACGTGCAGGGGTTATACCAGCAACTCCATTTAAAGTTTTTTGTCATTCAAATATAGCCATGCCTTCCAAAAGTTTAATAATGCAAATAAGTTATTCATCAGAAAATAAATCTATTACCAAAACAACACAATACGGTTGTGATAATGAAATTGTATAAAAATTATTTAAAATTGTATCTCATGAAACATTGAGATTTTCGATTGTGGATTGCTTGAACACGCACTTACTGTGAACACGCAGATGACCATACCTCGGACCAACTCCTGATGGTACTATGAAATGTACATGCTGTCCTAATGAATACATAGTTGAGATCAAATGTCCATTTAAATGCACGAAAAGAAATGTCTTTGAACTGGGAAATAACGATAAAGAGTTTTGCATGGAAATTAATGACGGAAAACATTATTTAAAAAAGTGCTTATCAATATTATTATCAAGTTCAGCTACAAATGCTAATTTTAAATATTCCGATTTGTTATTTTATTGTGAATGATGGTGAAGCATGGCGCTCTATACTGAAGGCCTATTCGTCGCGCAACCGTAAGCCGTGACTGGCGGCCTATTATTTTTACGGATTATCAACAACTCTGCTATAAAATTATATTTTGGAGTCAAAATATGACTCTTAATGAGTTTAATGAGTTTATTTAAAAATATTTGTATTAAAATGTAATTAAAAGTTAAAATTTTATATAAAAAAAAATTAAAACAAAGAAAATATTTGCATATATTTTAACAACAACAGATACAAATCATTCTTTGCTAAACAAATTTATGATAACTTTAAAGCTTTTAATGCAGGTTCTTTATTAGATCTTGGTGTAATTTGTGCACAAAAATTGTTCAAAAATATATTAGCAAGTGTGTTGCAATGTTTTTGATTAGTTTCAAAATAGTAAAATTCAGAAACTAGCAAAAAGATGTCACTTAAGGACATACGACAAACTTTATCTTTTATCAAATGGAATAAGACAAAGCAAAAAAAAAACCCATTGGCAAACATTGTCTGGTAGAATTTTAAGACCACCACGATCTATAGACTTGAGGTACTCAGCAAACTTTTCATAATAAAGTAATGTTTGATTGAAAAAAATGTTTTCATTATATTCATTTCTACATACATAACTAGCAATATAAATCAAAGACATTTTGGTAGTATCAGAAATTGATGACTCAAGCCATAGATTCCTAATGTTTTTCAAAAGATGAACAAAGTCAAACAGTAAATACATCCTATCTTCTGTTTTCCAAGGTTTTTCTGGAATAGTATGATATAATTTAAAAAATGCTTGGTTTACACGATTACCATCACAGATAACAACTTTTACATCGCCAGATGATGATTTTATAAGTTTTATGCTGGAGTTTATTTGTTCAAACAGAAAATTTGAACTTAATTTTGAAATTGGAATCATCTTGTACAGAAATTTAGGACCACCTTTGAAACATACTATCATAATTCCCAAAACAGTTTTAGCCAATAATGATGGATCATCTAAAGATTTAGCAAACAATGTTCCACCATGGTAAAGCATCATTTTTTTGACATATACTTCATCGTGAATAATTATACAAATTTTTAGTTTTTCTTCAATGTTTTTGAAAACTGAGTCTAAGAAACTAGCATCATCAATTTTGCAAACTTTTGATGTTATGCGTGTCAAAGTACTAACTGATGGCAATTGAAAATCGTTTCTTAGTTTATTGTATAAAGCACAAGATGTTGAAAAATATTCAAAACTACGTATAATTGTATCTAATTCATTTTTTTTTCCAATAAGTTTTGCAGACATAACTGATATTTGTTGCTGAATAATGTTTTTCTTATGATCTATTTTTATGACATTTAAAAAATGTAGTATTTCCTCAAACTTTACCAAGAATCAACAATATTTATACGATTTTTACACAAACTTTTTAAAAACATTTTATTCCACAATGAAATGTTTCAAAATCAATATATGTTGCTGTATCAGCCAATGAAAAAGTGCTAAGTTCATCAGTTCTAACATTTCTAACAATGCTTAAAGATTTCCATGTTGTGCGATGACGTGGTAATGGAGTAGGTATTTGACTTGAAGGTATTCTTGACTATACAGATGGTGGCATTTTTGGTCTTTGTTTTCCTTGAACAGTAACTTTTTCAAAAACTGTTGGCCAATGTAATTGGCAAATAACAGTTTCATCTGAAACTAAAAGATTAGAATATCAGACATAACAAATGTGTGTGTATATATATATATATACACACATTTATTATGTCTGATATTCTATACTACCCATATCAGACATAATAAATGTGTGTGTATATATATATATATATATATATATATATATATCGTTTATTATTTCAATTAATATTCCAAATGTTTAAAAAACCTACGCTGATGAGAGCGCAACAAGCGAAAAAATAAAGTAATTTTAGACCACTTAACTGTAGTTTTATCATTTATATATCAACAATAAATAAGCAAAAAACACATATAGAATTTAATTAGAGAAAACCTTTATCATTATTACTTCTATATGATGAATAATTTATAACATTTTAATCGAAGCTCGTTTTTTAATTTAATAATTAACGAGAAAGAACAATAACTGGCCAAATCTCTGACTACAGTCATTCTGGGTAACTTTGCCTAATTTTTTTGCCTATTGCTTCAACCAACGAGAATATGATAAATTTATTTTTTTCATCGAAGTTTTACCATAGTAAAATAATTTTTTTTGTCAAAAACAATGTTTTTATCCTATTCCAGTGACACATTCGAAAGTGATAACATTGTGTGTTTTCCATTTAGAATATTTTGTATTATATTGTGAAGTTCACAATGTGAGCATCAGGTGAAATTCTTTAGTATTTTATTGAATTATTTGTCTAATTTTAACATAACATGTCTATGTTTTGCTACAAAAGGAATAGAGTATCATCAAATAAAAACTGAATGGAATCATCAAATAAAAACTGAATGGATTTGCCTATGAAAAAAATAAAAATAGATTCAAATTCAGAATTATTTCCTCTATTCGAATAGATAAAACTATTGCTAATTTAACTCAATTTTTTTCTTTTTTTATTCAACTTAAACGGAGTAAAAAATTTTTTAATGTTTGCTATTGTTGCGAACAAGTGCTAAAATTATTTTCATATCAGTTTCGGTTCAAAATCTATTTTGTTCGATAATCAAAAAAAACAAAATGAATCTTGTTGGAAATTTAATTTCCATTCTGATAGTATAATATTTGTGCATCTAGAACAAAAAATTAAATCAAAAATCAAAAAGTAAAAAAAACTCACTTTTCTGATAAAATCGCACACTCAATTAGTTGCTTAGTTTTGATTTTCTCAAGTGACGAAGGGCCTATCTTTATCTAATTAACTTAGTTTAAATTAATTAAAAATGAATTATAGTGTATTTGTCAATACATTACACTTTCACCATTATCAACTTTATCAGCCTCCGCAGCACATACACCATCTTGCTCAAACAAGGCTTCATCATCTTCAACAGCGTCCGCAGCACCTACTCAACTACACACCGATTACCATCTTTCTCAACTACGCCAGCTTCGAGTTATGATAGGTATCAAACATGTGCCAGAAATCAATTGCATGTTAAGAAATTGAAGCTGTGCATCATGTCAAAATCTAGCGGAAAATGTATAACTAAAAAAAATGTGATCGAGTTCCTCAAACAAAAAGATGAAGAATAAGCAACAAAGGAAACCGCGAATAATGCTAAACTTAACGCAAGACTTAGACTCTTTATGCCAAGTAATCAAATGATTGAGCAAAATGATACTAAGCAACCACAGCAAAACAAGTACCAGCAAGCCAAACGATTAAAAATTGCAAAATGTAAAAAGTGTAGAGTACAATTACACACATAAATGTTACAATGTGACAATTCGATGTGTCGGCAACGGTTGTGCAAAGAAACATGTTTTACCAAAATAATATGTATTTGGAACTGAATTTTTTTGTTATAAAAAATGTAAAAATTTCAATATAGTTTCTTAATTAAAAGTTGTGTTAAAAATGATAAAAAAAAAAATCTAGTTAAATAAAAAAAAAAGTTATTTAATTTTTTTTGACAAGTGTGCGGTTTGACCTGGTTTTACCCTATATCGTGTGACTATTAAAACTAAGTGTCGTGTAGACTGGAATATTTTTACATTTGGTCCAGTCTACACTAAAATAAGCTGTTAAGTAACAAAGGTTCACGGCTTCATTGGTCAAAAAGTGAATGTTTTAATGTGTTAATATTTTAATATATAAGTTATACTTTTTGTTCATGGAAGAATACATGTATTTTTACACATTGTTCGTATTATTTAAATGATACATTTTGTAGACTTATTTAAATGATACATTTATAAATAAGTCTACAAAAAGATGCTCGATAAACCACTGTGCTACTTAATTTATAAGAAAGTTCCACAAATGTTTCTTAGTGTATTAGGTCCATCTGTAGTTAAAGATTTTAAAGATATTTCATTATTTTAGGTTTAAAGAGTTTTTGAAAATCAAAAATGTCAATTTTTACAAAAAAAAAAACACGATATCTCAAGATATATATATTAACTTTCAAAATGTCTTGCTAAAAAGGAAAGATATTAATGCAAGTATCAATTTCAAATGTAAAACTATGTGTATAAAAGTGATAATATGTATCTCTGATGTTTCTTTTGAGACTAATGTGACTTTTTGACTAATTTTCAGAAAATTGGCAGCATTTAAAAAAAAAATGTATATTTTAATATTTGATTAAAAAAAGCTATTTTACTATAAAGACTTTAACTTGTATGTTAGAATGTAAATGCTATAAAAATGTTTATTTATTTGTCACTTGACATTTAAAAAAATTTTAAAAGATTTTATTGTTGATAAAATATATTTTGACAAAATGATATTTATTAGTAGGTATAAAATGTATATAGATATAAACTAGTATGTTTGCAACTTAAGATAAATGTTTACATTTATCTTAACTTGCAAACTGTACCTGGCTTTATGGACGATCCCTAAGCAGGCTTTGTGGAAAAAAAAGCGCTTGAAAACTTTTGAAGTGGGGGTGTTTTATCTTTTAATTATTAGATCTTCATAATTGTTTATATTATATAATATCTTTTCTTTTATATTTTTGTTTTGAATTTTTTTTTTGTTTTATTTTGTATTCATGCATTTCAAAGTTATGTTTTCAATAAATTTTAAAACTGCAAAAAATCTGGATTTTATTCTACATTTCTTTTTGTATAGTTTCATTGTAACTTCTTTAAATATTTTTATAAAGGATAAATTTTTTACTTGGTTACATATTAACTTATGATTAAGTTATTATTAAATTGATAAACATTTTTATTATTAAGTTTTATTAATGATTACAACAGTTTTATTATTGAAAGACTTACAGAAATGTAAAGACTGGGTACTACTGTAAATAAAAAGTATAAACATCTACAAAAAAGTATCATACATTTTTCATACTTGTTCTCTAAGGTACTTTCTAAGGGTACAATACTAAATCCGCCACTAATACAACTTCTTCTTTTGGGTGTCAATAAAATATGTACGCAGCCCACTGGTTTCGCACCCCCGTTCCCCATTGCACGTTAATTTTATGACATCCAACGGTTCTTTGAATGAATGACTTCTCAATCCTCTGTATCCGTCCTTAACGTACGCCTTACTAAGGCCCTCATAATATGTACGTCAAGGACTAATAGATAGGGCTATTTTTTTTTGTGATATAATTAAATTTAAAATTTATAAGAGAATTGGAATTGAATTTTAATTCCATTTCAATTCTTTTCTTATTATTTTGTAAACTTTTAGCCAAAACTCAGATATATTTTGTTTACTAATGTCACGTCACATAAAGAGGAAGGAGGATGATGCGGGGTTGAAATAATTAAATTATCACAAAATGTCTTATGGGGGAGGGAGAAATCTAAAAAGGGCAAAAAAAGTGTCACATTATTTGAACAGCTTTATAACTACAAAATTAATACCCCCAGGTATAATTTTAAAACATTATAAACAAACAGGATCAAAAGTTTTTGTTAATTCAACATTTTTCTGTATTTAAGACAGGTAGTCTAAAAGGGCATGAAAAAAGACATGAAGATAAGTTAAACTCATTATTTGTATAATAGTTTAATTAAAGAGCTAAAATTATTTAAGAGTATAATTTTAATATACTACTTAAAGTAAACATGTTTGAATCTGTAAATTGGCTCAAAGGCCAGGTTTGCTACATTATCTTTGCAGATGGTGGAGTTTTGTGTCCCATGGGAGGGAAATAAGTTTATATAAAGTTTATTAACTATATTTTCAACAACAACAACAAAAAAATCATAAATTTTTTTAATTTCTCAGTATTACATAGTTTAAAAAATTGTTTCATACTGATTGAGTTTTTGATTTAATTATCAATTGAATTTCTGAAATTCATCAATATAATCAATCTGTAGATTATTAGCATATATCAATTATACATACAGTGTACCTACTTAATACAATCATAGTTTTTAAATCTTAAAGTTTTTAAACTTTAAAAATATGTAAAATCTAGTTTCAGCTTCTGTCACACAAGTACATGATACTGTGCTTTTAATGATCAAATTGTTTTCTTGAAGTGTTTTATAAAATCATTTTATAAAATCGTTTTGGCTAGATTCATCTAGTGAAAAAAATTTAGACAAAATAATAAATTTGAATCAAGGAAATTTAGGAATGAACTTCCTTCACCGTTTTCATTAAATGTCAAATTACATCAACAACAAAAAAGAGTAATACTAAATAAGGGCATTTTTTAGGCAATGAAAACTGAAAAAAGTTTACTTAAGAAATTTTAATGAAAGAACAAGAGAAAATAGTGACAAAATTAGCTATAAATATATATAAAAATATAAGTATATATTATATTGTAAAAATACTAACAGAATTAGCTATAAAATTTATACTCACTTTAATGCCATTAAAGTTAAAAAAGATAAAAATGAATAAATTAAAAAAATTAAGGATCTTGAACATTACGTTATAAAAACACAAACTAACATAAATATAAAATCATATACTAATAAATATTAATAAGCATTAAATACTAATAAATATCAATGAGCATTATCTAACTGTACATTACCAGCTACTAATGCAATTTGGTATCTAATTTAGTAAAACTAAACCATATTTAAGTATTTTTTACAAGACTATAATCGTTGCGATAATAGTTGTTCCATTATTTCCAATGTTATAGGGTCGAAATATTGGAACAACTAAAATGATGACAATTATAGTCAAAAATAGTAAATATAAAAAATAGATCTATTTTAGATTTAGAATATGCAAAAAAACCAAGTAACATTTTAACTTGATTAACTTTTAGTTTAATATGAATTCAAATTAACTTAAACTTCATGTAAGCTATGTATTTTAATGTGCTTCTTAAAAATGCTTGTCTCGTGTTTTTTACTAATATTATTATAATATAATAACACTAGTAAGAAACACTTATCTAACTTTTATCTTCTACTTTAAGTTTCACCATTGCTGGATATAATATAACCCTGATGATCCATATATCCATATGATGATTCTGATGATCCACTCTTCCTGATGATCCATATAATTCCTGATGATCCATAATATATATAATTTATATATATATAATTAGGTACGTGACAATTGCGTTTTACGGAACCGAATTTTGTGCTAAAATTTTGTGCCACGATTTTCGCAGTCTCTTCAAAGTTAGCGTGCTTGAGGAAGGCTTTCTGAAATAACTTTTTAGTATTCGTTATCAACATAGAGTATTTTTAGAAAGAAGAATAGTTGAAGCTTATTATTAATTTGGTTTTAATTATACTCAATTGATATATTACCGAGTTTACTGATGTCAAAGTTTTAGTTGTACTTCTGTGGTGAAATTAATGTCCAGGATATTGTCTATATTTTATCTATTCAATTTTTATTTTTAACTTATTCATTTATCTATGCATCTGCCAAATTTCGTTGAAAAATATTATGTAGCAGTCACCCTATTTCTTGCTGCACTTTTGTTACCTAATTTACATTTTCCTAGTTGTTAGCGCGGGAGACAGAGGGGTCCATTGATTATTTGTATATATATATATATTTTTATAAATAAAATTCATATTAATAATATTATTAGCAATATTTAACTTATTTCATAAATTGATATTATAAACCTAGATACTTTATAGTGAAAATATGATTTAAAAATATGTAAACTTAAACGAAATTGTTTTATTAAAAGGATTTTTAGTAAATAATAAAATAAGACTTAAATTTTATATTTCATTTAGAAACAAAATGGAGAAAAAAAATAAAAGTTCCACATAGTATTTCGTATCATATTCATAATATAATTTATATATGAATCAAATTAGTTATGAATCATATCTAATTTGAAGTTTGAACGTTGTCTTTACTTAACAAGGAAAGCCTTTAGATTATAATTTATAACTAATAAATAAGTTATTTTTATATAAATTTATTAAACTATTTTTAAATTATTATTTGGCCACTATCTAAACCTTCATGTATAACTTAAATATTTCTTTCGCTGTTTTAGATGCTCTAAGTTGTGAAATGGCGTCAGCCAACAACATCAGTTAGTTACTTTCTTTTTTCAATAGCTCAGTAGTTATTTTTATTATATATATATATATATATATATATATATATATATATATATATATATATATATATATATATATATATATACACAAAAATGACTTACTATATGCAAATTTTTATAATACTTTGTAAAAATAAAGTTAATTTAATTAGTTTAGATGAACTTGCTTTACAGAGGATCAGTCAGTTATATCCCTATTATATGAATTAATTTAGTATTTAGTCATTTACTATTAGTTTTCAAATACAGTTCTTTATTATGCCTATGTAGATTGTTGTTAGTTGTATTTTTGTATACCTAATTTTTACATTTTATTAAGTCACTTTTTTTTTCTTAAGGCAAATTAGAACAAACAATCAGTAAGTTTAGTTTAAATTATTTCAGTTATTATATCATTTAAAAGTATTTGTATGCTGTGTTAGTATTCCTTGTTAGCTTTGAATAAACGTTTTGATTTAAAATTGGTATTTAGGTGAGTAGGCCAGCAGATACGTAAGTTTCATAGATTTCTATATTTTTCAACATATAACTAATTGATACATCATTACAAATATAAACTTCAAGTAAATGTTTTAATTTAAAATTGGTATTTAGGTGAATATGGCAAACAAATATGTAAGTTTTGTAGGTTTCAATATTTTAAAGTGTATACTTTGTTAATACATCATTATATAGATATTATAACTCGAAACAAGTGTATTTTAAAGTTGAAATATATTCCATTCACATTCCAACAATTTTAATTTAGTTTCTTTATCTTTAGCAAACCTTACTTCGATAATTGGTGAGAGAATTTACATATATATATATATATATATATATATATATATATATATATATATATATATATATATATATATATATATATATATATATATATATATATATATATATATATATATATATATATATATATATATATATATATATATATATATATATATATATATATATATATAAACTTTACCAGCAGGAATAGACGACAGTGACACTAAATATGAATTAAATGGCATAATATAAGTCTCCTTCCAGTAATATATATATATATGTGTGTGTGTGTGTGTGTGTGTGTGTGTGTGTGTGTGTGTGTGTGTGTGTGTGTGTGTGTGTGTGTGTGTGTGTGTGTGTGTGTGTATGTATTACAAATAATTTTAAGTATGTTTTCAATTATTAAATAATTATACAGTTATGTTGTGTATTGCATTTTTTATTTTTTAGTGTCAACTTCATCGGTTATAATGGGTAAGGTTTTTATATTTTTATTTTCATATATGATTTTAATTTCTAAATTATTTTAAGGTTGTGCTATATTATTTAATTTTTTCATATAAAGTTTTTCATATAACATTTTTTTATCATATAAGTCTATGCTATAGTATTTTATATTTTTATTTTTTAGTGCCATCATCATCGAAACAAGTTGGTAAGGTAAAATCTAAACCTTTCAACATGATTGTTATTACAAAATAAATACAAGGTTTTATTTTTTATTTTAGTGCCACTTGCATCTGTTCCAGTTGGTAATGTCATATATTTTCAATAAGAATTTATAGATCTTAAATAACAAATATTTTCCAGTATCAACAAATAATTTACATATATAATTGCAAGATAATGTAATGTATTTTTATTTTTTAGTTTTATCTTCTTCTGTTAATACTGGTAAGGTTTACATATTTTTACTTTTTAACAACCAAATAATTTTAAGACGAGGCGGTATTTTATGTTTATTTTTTAGTGCCATCGTCATCTGAACGAATTGGTAAGGTGTATAAAGTGAACTTGTAATTCGAAAATTATTACAAGAATTTGATTTTAGTTTATTATGCCTATTTCTTTATTTTAGTGCAAATTTCATCTGTTCCAGTTGGTAATGACATATATTTTCTTTCTTTGAAAATTGATTTAAGTATTTATTATTATTATTATTATTATGCTTTTTTTTCTTTATCTGTTGCAACTTGTAAGGCTATATATATCAACTTTGCCACATGAGTTTATTTTAAAAAACATTTGCAATTTTTGTTTTTGTATTATGCTTTCGTTTTTAGTGCCACCTTTGCCGACTCAAACTGATAAGACAATATTTATCATCTTTGCATTAAGATTTAAATAAAAAACATATTATATTATATGATTTCTTTGTTTAAATTTTTTTTTAGTACCATCATCATCTGCTTCAACTGGTTAAGTTTGTATATTTAAATATAGCAAACTGATTTAAAACTATAATATTATTTTTATTTTTAGTCAGTGTCTATCTAGTGGAATATGTTTTTTACTTCTTTGTTGTTGTACTTTAAATATTCAATCAGATATTTCAAGAAATGAAATATTTTTTGATATTATAGTACTAAAACATCATCAACATATCTACTGTGAGTTTTACATTAACCTCCCATATTTGGTGGTTGTCTGGTATGAATTTATTTTTTAATTTATTTCCAATTTTTTAATTTATTTTTTAAATTTATTGTTCAAATTTTGAAAATAATAATTTTTTTTTTAGGTTGGGTGAGGGGGGGGGGGGGGGGGGTAGACAGGTGGTGGGCATACGCCCCTTCGTAATAGAAACACCACTTTTATACGTAAGATTGTATAACATAATTTTATATTGTGTACTAATTTTACTCATTATAGTAAAGATATAAATATTTATAAAATCAAGTCGTTTTTGATCCTAGGGTGTGATACACCAATCGCCACCACACCCACCTCTATTGCTAACATTCACCTCTCGTATATTTTGGTGGTTTACTATAAATTTAAAACAACTTTTTTGTGTATTTATATTGCTTAAGTATTTAAAAAAAAAAAAATTCTGAAAAAAGTGTTCAGTTTTATACGGGCGAGGTGTGGTTTGGTGCCCCCTCTGTCTATCCGATACACCCGGTGGTTAGAGTTTAACATAAAGTTGTAACCCACTCTTACACCTATCTTTTGACACCAAGATATTTGTATTTCGATAAGAATTGGCAAAGTTATGACAATTTAAGTGAAGAAAAACGTTATTTTGACCACAGTTTCTTCAACAAATCCATATATAGAAAAATCGCTACTTAAACCGTCATAACTTTTGAACCAATTGTTCGATTTTGATAATTTTTTCACCTTTAAAATACTGTAATAATCCTCTTTCTAATGATATATAACATTATAGTATTCAAACAATTTGAAATTTTTTACTCACGTACCTAATATAATATTTCTTAAAGCAATTTCTTATAGCAATTACAGCAATTCTTTGTTTCTAAATACATGCAATATAAAGTAACTGTATGTAAGTAAACAGTACTTTGCATGTGCTAAAATTTATTGTAAGGTAAAGTTATTATAAGACTCGTTTTAATTTTATTACATTTTTATATCTTTAATTTTATAAAAATTGATTAAAATACACCAGAACAAAGTTATTAAAAAAAACTAAGCTCTTAACAAGCTAAACGAGTTAAAAATACAGTTAAAAATACAGTATATACAGATAAAAAATGTACAGTTAAAAATTCTCAAACTTTATTTCAATGTTACAAATAAGAGTTTTAGCCAAAATACAATTTAAAACATTTAAAAATTATTGTTTAGCGTATTTATTTATTTACTAATACAGAAAAGGCATTTATTTGTTGATTTAGATCAGTAATATGGTTGCAACATTGATTTTTATAAAAATAAACTAAAAATAACAGTTGCTATATAAAAAAGATTGTGTAGCTAAAAACCGCAGCCATTTTAAAATCTCTGAAATTTCTAGTAACACATGGCACATGCGCACCTAAACATAACGCTCGTAAACGACCGTGGATCGATGTAGTTTGTTTAAAGTATATCTCTGTGAGACATTTAAAATGTTTGATATATTGGTTTCTGCCATGTTAAATGTTAAAAATTATTTTCTTACAGCTATTTATGAGGTTGATCATGTATTATTTTTTATTAGTTTTGCTAAAAAGTTTTTTGTTATTTTTAATGAAAGCATATTTTAGATTAACGATTTTGTCATACCTGACGGCAACATTCTGACCGTTTTGACGTCATTTTTGGACTTCAGTTAGCAATCTCTTTCTAATAATTACGGTATCGAGCGAAAAATCTTCGTTTATATACAAGTTTATTCCTTTTAATTTGTGCGATTCTTGAAAGATTTTGGCTTTATCTTTGTGTCTAAGTAAATTAATTTAAACTGTTCTTGGACCATGCTTTCTCAATCCGGTCCGATGAGCTTGCTCGATTTTCAACTCCATTCAGTCCTAATTTATTAGATAACATTGATTGAACTTTCTCTTCGGTTTCAATTCAAGTTTCTTTTGCACTTTCTGGTATTCCATCAATTCGCGGATTTTGTTTTCGAGATCTATCTTCAATTTTTCTGTATTTTTCGTTTTTATTTTCCACTAGAATGTTTTCCTTTTCAAAGCGTTCGTTGTTTTCTTCGTAGACTTTAGCTATTTTTTTTTATCGATTTATTTTCTTTAAAATTCTATTCGACTTTATCAAGCCGCTTATTGATGATTTTCGTGTTTGCACTTAAAATTTTGACAAACTTTGTTTTTTTTTTGTTTCAGCATCGCCTCTGTTTCTTTTCTGAATTCCAATAACATTTCCTGTAGCATTTTTTTAATTTCTGCAAGTGTAACTGCCATTTGTTATAATGTTTTAACGTACAATAAGTTTTTGATTTTTTTAAGTAAAACAATTTTTTCTTTTAAACAAATAAAAACGCGTCTGCTCTTCTTGAAGGCTTATTGCAAAAAAAAAGAAAAAAAAAAAGTTTTGACCATTATAGTCTGGTCTCTTCGATAAGCTGATAAGTAAAAAGGTAAAAAAAAACAACCATTCTTCAAACACTAAAGTTACTAGATAATACTTTATATGGCATCAGTGGCTCATTAAACTTTTTGGGGCCTGGTGCTTTTTTTTTTGAGGCCTTTTTTATGTAAAAAATGTTCACAGCGTAAAAAACGGTTATAAAAGCCATTTTGTACGCTGTTAACATCCCTTAATCCAGCACTGTATGACATATAAAGTTTTTATCCTCCCAAAAAATGAGGGGGTTGTAAATTTTGCATGGTCTTCACTTCTAAACACTAAAAGCAACTTAAATGAGATTTAAAACCTGTAGATAAATTTAGATATAGTATAAGAGAGTAGGGTTGAAAATTTTATTTATACAATGTAATGACATTTGGGTAGGGGGTTTAAACGTTATGGGATGTTTTTCTTTCCAGGCTTTCATCGTTGCAATTTTGTTGTGATTTTTGTCGTAAGCACTGATTAGTGAAACTTTTTGGCAATACATTACCATACCCTTATTATTTAATTACATTGTTACCCATATATGGTAACAATGTAATTTAAAAAAAAAAAAAAAGGAATGGATGACATGTTAGTTCAACAGTTTACGTTGTTTACGTAATCGTAGATGCTTTGGAAAAATGACTTTATTCTTAGCAAGAATTAAAGTATCGAGAGACTCGTCTGTTGTGTTAAAATATCGAGAGACTCGTATATAGTGTTATGAGTAATACATTATTAATTTCTATTTTTATTGTCACGTCAACAAAGCTATAAAAAAGCTTATTTAAAAAACAATTTTTTTCCCAATTATAAAATCGTTTCATTTAAATTTACGTTTTACAAATAAATAGCTTTTTAAGTTATTACTGTGTTAAAAATCTTTTATAAAATACAATTACAATATTATGCAAGTTTACAATTTTTATAATAAGATAACAAGTGAATTAAAAGTGAAAATAAAAAGTTAATTAAAACTATAAAACTAATGAAAACATATGCAAAATGTCAAAAAAAAAAAAAAAAGTGGTTGCATTTGAAGTAGTACATAAAATAAAATTATGCGCACAACATTTGAGAAAGTTATTCAACGTCACCCGAGCAAAATTTTTTGTGCAGCCAAAAATCTCTTTGCTTGCATATGTCACCGCAATAACTCTGTCTTTTACACTTTGGGCATTTAAAAAAACCAGGTTGGCCACAAATGCAGAAAAACTCAGTTACTTCTAAAGAGATATAACTTAATAGAACTTTATATTATTTGTGAAACAAACTACATATAGTCAAGTAAACTTTTTAATTAATATATATATATATATATATATATATATATATATATTATATATATATATATATATATATATATATATATATATATATATATATATATATATATATATATATATATATATAGTTAAAAAGTTTACTAGACTAAATGTCGTTTTTAGCATTTTAAAAATATTAACAAACAAACTTTATTCAAAGTATTTATAAACTCTGTTTTATGGTTTTGTTTATTACATTAGTATTATTATAACTTGCTTATTTGAATATAATAATAATAACCAAAACAACAGCTAAAAGAGGACTTAATTTCAGTTCAGGTAAAAAGGTTTATCACGCATAAAAGGTATGTTTAACATGGTCTACTATGTTTTGTTTAGACTACATATACACTTTGAAAATAGATATTTTCACAAAATTAAATCCCAGCCGGAACCACTCCGTAAAGTGTTACGCATGGTTTTAGTTTCGTGTTTAAAACCCCCAAAACAAAAAGAATAATACTTGTCAAGAATAGGGTTTCAAATCCGTGAAATTAACTATTACTGTTTATCGAAACACCAATTAGGATATCAGATTTTTAATAATGGTTTCATCGTTACGGAAACGCAGTATAATATTATTCTAAGTTTCCGTAGCAAACGTGAAACATGTAAAAAAAAAGCATGCATTCGAATTTGACTTTAAAATTTTATAAAACACGCGTTAAATTGAAAAAACTGCCCGTGAAATTAACGTGTTTTTGTTTTACACCTGGATCGTAATTAACACGTGTATACAATTTTAACCCGACACCGCATACATTTTTTTCCAGATTTTTTAGATTTTCCATAAATTTTTCAGATTGCAGATCACATGAACAAAAAACCATTTATGTGCTTTAAAGCCCTGGTTTTATTAGTATATTTTCTTAGAAAAACTAAACATGCGCATTTATTTAAATTTACACTACAAAAATTAAGTCAAATTCTGTTTGTTTCTTTAAATATACAATATGCGGTGTCGGATTAATTCTGAAAAAAAAAACTAGATGTGCCGGCTGGGATGTATCTTTTATTTTTGAAACCGATTTATTTGCTAACACATTGTAAAGTTTTAAAAGTAAGATCTATTAAAATATTACCTTCGAGGCTTAAGATCTTAACTTTAATTTTTTTCTTAAATGCATCACGAACAAAAACTGTTTGTTCAGTCGCTGGATGGATTGTCTTTTTATTAGATGAAATAAATACAAAGTCTGCGTCATTTCCAATTGCCTTTTTAACCAATGGTCGAAGAACAGATAACGAACTGTTCATATCTGCACGAGCCATGCCTAAATACTGGAAAGAGGACACAGCATCAGTTGTCAATTGTAGAATTTCTAATAGCCGAATCCCTTCTAAATGTTTAATATATTATTGTTAAAATTTTTGTTATTGCCTTTTAATTGGGTATTTTTAAAAAACTGCAATTATTATGAAATTATTGAAAATTATTAAATAACAAAATATATTTCTGCTTTATTAATTTTAATATGATTATTTTTAAATATTTTAATAATTTAATATGTAATAATTTGTAATGATTATTTGTATTATACCTTTGTTGATGGTTAACTCTCCTGGCAAATTTGTTGAAAAGTCATACAATTCAACGTCTTTTTCCTTATTAATGTGATGCATCTGAGAACTGCTATCTATTTGATATGAGTTAGATGTCAATGCAGGCGTTATCAATGGTGGAAGAGTACCGAATCTTTTAGGAGGCTCAGAAAACTACAAAGTTTAATCCAAAAAATTAATATATTTAAAAAACATTCAAAAAGGCAAATAGTCTGCAAATATTGTTTGTAAATAATAATTGTATATCTTAAAGATAAAAAATATATAAGGACGTAATAAAGTTAAAAAACCCAAATTTGTTAAACCTGTTAAAATTTAAACACAATTGCTATTACTCGTGCAATGTAAAGGATTATCTTTTACGACTGCAATCTTGTTTACAATGTAATTATTTTTCACAGTTATTATAATTTAAATTATCAAAATACTATGTCAAAATACGTAAAATACAATGTAAAAAATCTTTCACAAATTTCTCACAATTTAGGTGTAAATTATTTACTTCAAAATAATGTATATTGATCGGCAAAATTTTCTTCAAAATAAGGTAATGAAACACAAGAATTAACAACATACCGTTTCATTTTGTTTTTCACACTGTTTTTCATTGTTTCGTAAGCATTCCTCACTAGTAAAAATATCTCTCACATTCTTTAGTGATCGACTTGTAATTTCCCCCATGTTCGTGTTCTCTTCTAATTTTTTATCAATGGAGACAGTGGAGGTCATAACTTTTTTTGGTAAAATAGTTTGATCATAGCCAAAATTAATAAAACTAACTGAATCAATGACTGGATTAACTTGCTTTTCTGTCTAAATACAAAAAAAGTAACTTTATGAACTAATGAAAACTAAAAAAATGTTTTTCTTTTACAAATTTTATAAATATAAACTACCTCATAAGAAAAGTTTGTAGTTTTATATTCATCAACTTCAGGTTTAGAAAAAGAAGTTTGCGAAGTAACAAAAAAGGCTTGGTTCTGCCAATCAATATCATTTAAAGATTGCTAAAAAAATTACTTTATTGTTATTATCATTAATATCATTATTCATTAAATAATATATCTAAAATATATGTTTTAATGTATTTCATTCATTATTTTAATTCAGGAAGAAGTTTAACAAAGAAATTTAATAACAACAATTTTACCGCTTTGGAGCTTAAGCAATCGCTGTTTGTTTTTTCGTCTAGCATAATATGCTCATCGCACTAAGATTCAAAAAGATAACAATTTGTTATTTTTTATTATTCGATTATTTTATTTATTTTTGATAGTTTACCAACATCAAAATATAAGAGAATTGTTTTCCAAACCTTTTCTTCAGCATTTTCAATATTCTTCTTTTTTAGATTTGATTTGTACCGTACGTAAAGGAACACGCAAATGATTCCAACAAAAAATGCTACACATAAAATTGCAACAACAACCTTCCATGCATTAGAGCTTACAGCTTTCTTTTGATTTATAATAGTTCCATTGACAGATAAATATGCACTGGCTTTCAAACTAACTCCATTATAATAAAATACTAATTTACCATTTTGTAAATCTGACAACAGATTATCAACAAGAGCATTTTGGTCTATGTTGTCTATCAAAATATCCATATTAACATATATACTTCCTTTATTTGCGCTTATCCTTGTAACCGTGACAATCCTATTATTATTGTATTCATAATTTTCATAAAATGTTTTAAACTGACTCTCAAACAAACTTTTATTTGTTTGTACATATTTATCATAGTCATACTCGAACATCATTTGAATTTTTGAAGTAACTGCAGGATTCTTGCACCTACTAGTTGTTTTAACAGATGACAAAATTAATTGAGGATTAAAAGAACTTAGAAATGAACCAGATTCAACATTTTCATCAACATTTACAATTTCACTTTGATTATCAAAGTTTTTTTTAAATGTACTCATCATTCTTCTTGGAGAGTATAAAACTTTGCCTTTGTTTTGGAAGAAAAAAGACTTTTGAGGACTTAAATAAAATGATATTCCAACATGTTCAGCACTAACTGGCCAATCAGAAATATTCAAAAAATATTTATTTCCTTCTTTTCCTACTCTAATTATATCGCCATACTTAATGTTACTATTGCCACGAAACATAAAGTAACTTATGTTGTTTTGAAGACTTGACTTTATTAATTGATCATGAACTACACTATTAGGATATGTTATTACAACAAACATATCTGAGTTTGGTTTTATCCATAGTGATACACCAAGATATATTGATTCAGCTGTTACTAAAAATTGACATCCTGAAGATTGAGAAGGTTGAACAACTTTTAATTCTGAAAATGCATAATTGTTTCCAATATAGATGTCATAGATATTCATAACATCTTCAGCATCAACCACTCCATTAAAATCTGTATCCATATTAAAATTGGTTGAGTCTACATCAACAGTACCATATGAGTTTTGATAATAGTACAAACGAGCTACATCAAGTATGTCAAACAAACAATCTTTGTGTATATCAAACAAAACTTTTTCTTGACAACCTGGTATGATTTTCATTTGGCTTAGAGATTGATCAACAATTTTATTGATAGTATATGTAAAATTTAACTGTTTTTTCCCTTCTGGAATAGTTAAAATCATCTCAGCTAACTTAACAAAACCTCGCTTTCTTTCTGGGAAACTAATTAAACCAATGAACCGTTTTTTAAGACTAGATGGATTAATGTAGCTATAGCTACTTTTCACTAAATCCATTGAAGTTGAGGGTTGAAAACTGATTTCCACATCAAACGCCAGTATAGGTTCCCATCCAACCATAATATAAAATGGAACAACTGTATTGTCATGAAACTCTTTCAAATTGTTAGTCTAATAATTTAATTATTATACTATATGAATATTTAATATTAATAAATATATATATATATATATATATATATATATATATATATATATATATATATACATATATATAAATACCATATAAATATTATACTATATAAATGTATATACACACACATATATATACATACATATGTATATATATATTTTCTATATATATATAATATATAATATATATATATATATATATATATATATATATATATATATATATATATATATGTATATATATATCTAATATATATCTAATATATATCTAATATATATATATATATATATATATATATATATATATCTAATATATATATATATATATATATATATATATATATATATATATATATCTAATATATATATATATATATATATATATATATATATATATATATATATATATATATATATATATATATATATATATAAGAATATTTTTTACATAAAAACAACTTTTGCAGTCTCCTCTCCAGCAGGATTTCCCATCTTCAACTTCTCTAATGTAAATGAACAACACAAATGCATCTAATTGACACCAACCTACCATAACAAAATATCTGGCAAATTACTTTGTGTACACCTAAAACTAGTTGAAGATCTAAATAAAAGTTGTAACCATTTCATCAACAAATTTAATGTACCATCTAAATGGAATTATTTAAAATATCCATTTTAAAGTTTAACAACCCATCTCTACTAACTGGTTATAAACCAATTACTATAAAATTCGCAACATGCAAATTAATTGAACGTATCCTTGCAAAACATATTATATCATACGCACAAGATAAATTTTTATTTAACAGTCAATTTGGTTTTCTTCCTGGAATAAGTACAATTAATGCCATTATACAAATAATGGATGACAGGGGATATGCTATTGACTGCAATACCTCACTAACTGCAATATTCTTAGATTTTGCAAAAAGCATTAGACCTCCTCAACCAAATTATTCTCATGCACAAACTTGAGATCAACCTATCACCATGGTTATAATAAAATGTTTCTTAACATAATCAAATGCAAAGTTATTTATATTGGTACAGCTGCAAAGCCAGTCATAACATTAAATGGTATATTCTTGAAGTTGTAAACTCATACAAATTACTTTGTCTCAAATTTGATAAAAAATGGTTTTTGTGTTAAAATTGTTTATAACAGGTATCTATTAAAGCAACTCTGAATATTTGGTCAATGGTCTCAACGTATGATTGCATCTGCTTACCACATTTATAACCCACATGCAGTTGTCCTTACATCCAAGGCCTATAAAACTAAATTGAAAATGCAAGTCTTTTAAAACTTCCTTCTAAAAGCAGGTGGTATTTATCTTTATGATACAACCTACTATGGTATCCTTCTAATTGATGAATTTCAACCAAACCATCTAATTACACTTAGTCTACATAAAAAATATCATTCACATACCACTTTCAAATTCAAAATAAGATCCACAAAATGAACAATGTATTTAAACTCTTATCTGCAAAAATTAATCCGCCACCTACATAATGACACAAATAAACCTGGTGTTAACTTTACCCATTATGTTATCTGAAAGTATTAGGATTGAATCCCAGGTCAACAGATTACTTCAAAATATATTGTACAATTAGTTTTTGTAAGCGCAAACTAATATTTATTTCAATTATAGTTTATATTATAAATAAATATAAATATGTATATATATTTACATTTATATAGTAATTTTTTTGTTTTATATTTAAAACAAAAAAATTATTATAAAATGGTTAAATATAAAATTAAAGCTGTTTTATAATTATCATCAATTATCATGAAATTTAACAGAAGTATAAAGAAATAAAAACTATACCTTGCTACCGGCAGTAATACTATATGCAACATGAATAGTTTTAAAAAAAATCAATACTGAGCATGTCGTGTTTCTTTGTTTTTGATCTTGAACAAGTATAGTCAAATAATAAAATCCAAGTGTAGGATTTTTATTCAAACTAATTTTTCCATTGTTATTTATGCTAAACGTATTGCTGTCATCTCCATTTGATATGAAATAAATGATTTCTGAAGTTCCATCATTTGTAGCATTAATGGTTGTTATGACAACATTTTCAATTGGTTTTACAGTGTCATCAGAAAACACTTCAATTTCGTTGTTATGTAATAAGTAGAGCGAATATTGGCTTTGAGGAAGTACTGAAATAGTACAAACTAATGAAAATGACTGGCCTGCAGGATAAGTTACTTTATATAAAATACGATAACCAGAAGCACTATGAGTTATTGCAAGATCAGTAAAAACAGCTGTTCCATTAGAAAAGGAAACTGTGGTAGTTCCAGTTAATTGTGCATTGGGATCACCAAAACCTTCAATTAAACTAGCAGTAATTTGCCATGGTAAAAGTTGTGAACCAACATTTTGAACCCATTTGTTTGCATAGTCATTTAGTTGAAATTGTGGTTGGATTTTAAACGGGATTGTCTCAATACTTTCAGAGCTAGGATTATTTACTGTAACAAGTGTTTTAGGAATTAAGTAATCAACACTAACTACATTATTTATATCTGTTGGTGGTGGTGCTGTTGTATTATCAGTTACATTAATTGATATTATTGGACGTGCTGCTGGTAGTGGTTGCGGATGAACAACATTAATAACATTTAAACCAACAGAAAGAGATTTAGCAAGCTGTCCAGTTTGAAAGCTTTCTACTATAACTGCAGCGATTTTAGTGACCTCTTTATATGATGCAGCTGTAAGAAAAATATACTCATTTATGAAAATTTTAACAAATATTAGCAATAAAAATAAATAAGTATAAAAAAAACCTGTATCGTTGGCTGAAGTATAATTAGTTGAATTTGGTGGATTGCCAATCTCAAACTAAAATATATAATTATAAAAAAAAGGTAATAAAAAGGTTATTGTAAAAGTTATATGTAAAAGTTCAAAGTATTTTAAAAAGGCATGCCTTTAAATATAACTTTAAGATTATCTACTTCTATCTTTTTACTTGGTATTGCATTTCTTCTAAAAATGTAGTTCACCCTTCAGGGAGCAAAACATCTTCAGGGGAATTCTTTGTAAATTTTATAATAATTTAAAAGTTATGTAAATTTGTTATATTATTATATGTTTATTGATTACAAAATTTGTTTTTAAAATTAAGAAAGGTTAAAGTTAGTTAAATATTTAAAAAACTAATTTTTCTATAAACCTTTTTCTATAAATAATCATTCTGATTATATAATGCAGAAAAAAACAGTTTGTAACTTTCTATTCCCTTGTGCTGATTTTTCACAAACAGTCAAATTTTTACTGGCTTGATAAACATTTCTGACTGTTTAAAGAAACCTGAATAACTTTCTAATCTTCCAAAAAGTTGATGCTTTTAAGAAATCAATTTTCAGGAGAAAAATAAATTTGACTTTTTAAGGCTATAGCTAAAAGAAGTAAGCACTGAACTAACAATTTAAAACACTTGATTAATTAAAGCTAAGAAATAGTGTTTCAATAAAAATACCTATATTGGGCATTTGTTAACTACATTGGACTACATATTGCAGTGTTTCTAAGGGAAAAACTTTAGAGATAACCAAAATATTTTTGTTGACCACGCATCCTGTCCACTAAGCTTGCATAAATGTAAGGCATTGTTACAATGTTTTTTATCAAGATTCATAAATTATAGGGATTTTTTGTTATATCCATTCTTTGGTATATAGCTACATAGCATAGCCACTACCTTGTTAGTGGCTTTGCAGTTATATTTGTTTTCTAAAAAAATTATAGCTATAAGACTTAGTTTATTAATTCTTAGGCCAGCTTGTAGTAAGTTTTTCCTATAAACAGCTGTAAGATATAAGTATATTAACAATGGCATAAATCGCAGACATGGTGCCCCTGTTATGCTTTTTAGATGGATTATCAGTGCCACATAAGTCACTCTTTGTTACAATATTTGGTTGATTTATAAGACAAACGCTTATTTATATTTGAGTTAAATTCTCTCTAATAATTGACAATAGTATCTATAAAAATGTGACACCTAAAAAAACTTAACCACTAAACATAAAAACATCTCCACTAAACAATATTTAATATTTTCGGTCCTTGGAGTAGCTTTTCATTGGTAGAACCTTATCTCTTGCAAAATTTACTGGACCTACTTTCTCAATCTGAGACTAATTTGATTTGGTTTTTTTCATCTTCAGATATTTTGGTTGGTTATTTTCATCTTCAAATATTACTGTTGATAGCTACTATCTTATGATTCACAGTCTGACAGTCAGATGCTTTGGGCTCTTGAACTGTACTCGTTTTAATCTTGTTTCAGATCAAACTTATTGTTGTTATTAGTGATATAAATGTTCATGACAATGGTTGACTTTACCAATGATTGACTCTAGTACCACTGACTTTACAAGACTTTACAAGACTTTACAAGTCTTTTCTAGTACAACTGACACTGGCTCTAAAGTAAAAATACTTTCTTAATCTCTTACTCAGTAAATAATTTTCTTAAAAGATAGTAATTCAAAGTGTTGCTATTCATATTAACAATAATTATTATATCGCAACAATATTGCAACAATGTTGTAACTATATTGCTATAATTATTAGCAGTAAACAACTGATTATTCACTGTGATCTTTAAGCTGTTACAAAAGAAAGATTACACTTTTTTTGATAACCAAAATTACTTGCCTTCACTTCTTGATTTGCTCCTTGTTTCTGACCTTAGTCTGTCTTGTATTTTACAATTTAAATATGGTAAATTTCTTGTATTTTATACTTCTACAACAGACCCATTCACAGAACTTGTTACTACTATGGTTGACTTGGTGATAGTGCTTAGGGTGATATCTTTTGTCTGTATGATAAAAAACACACTTTTTTTATAACTTGATGGAATCAGACAATTATAAAGCTTTTACTTTATCTTCAATTACAAGTCAAGCCTCAGTCTGCCTCATGAATTTCTTATACTTGTAAGTATACTATTTAATATATTATATTATGCATATAACTATTTAACAAGTGCTTAACAGAACCTTTTTTTCCTACCTGCTGGAAAATAGTATTTGTGGTTCCAATTTTTAAAAAATCTAGACCACTCTAACTATTGCCTAACTGTTCTCTATACTATTATTAATAAGAT
>NC_088927.1:62510000-62585000 GCF_038396675.1 Hydra vulgaris | reverse complement strand
AAGATACATTTGACAAGATGAAGAAAAAGGAAAGCTACTATTTTAACAGATACTCCAGAAAGAATTATATTAAAACAGCAGCAAATTAAGAAACTTAAAAAAGAGAAAAAAATAAATGATGTACCTGTCAATCTCTTTCAAATAATAATATCATGGTAATAAGGAGACTCTGCTGCTTAGTATATTAAAAAAAGTTAAAAAAAAATCAAACAAAAAAACTAAGATGACAAAAAAATTAAATAAAAGTGCAGAACACGATTATGCTTGTTTTGTATGTTGAAAACTTATTCTGAAAGTCTACCAGAAGAAAATTAAACCAGTGTCAAGGTTTCAATCAATGGTCTCATTCAAAATGTGATTCACATTCTGGTCAAAACTATATTTGTATTAACTGCAAAATGAAATTGAAGACTAACATTAGGTGTTTAGTTATTATTTTTTCATAAATTAATTATAATTTATCATAATTATTTTTTAATAATATTAACAAGTTTTGTTTGAAAATGTGTTTAAAAAGTTGTGTTTAGTTTTAAGATTGAAAAGTTTTGTTTTGTTTTTATTTTAGTCTCAAAATTATTAGTGTTTATATTTATATCTTAAATAATTTGGTAAAATTGAAAGTATATATTTAATTTATAAGGAAGTTATGTTTTGGTTTTATAACAGAGTTAATAGTTGTCACAGAAATACATTCTTTTTTTTATTACTCAACTTACCCCATACAATTGCTCAACTTACCCCGCTGGGGTAGGTTGAGCAGCCTAATAAACTTTAGTCTATATTTAAACAAATCAAAAAAAGTTTTTTTGTCTCAACCATTTTTTAGCAGATCAAATTATCTTTCTAATAGTGAAAAAATTATATTAATCCGATGTACCGTTCAAGAGATCTGTTAGATTTAGTAAAAAATGCCTAACTAGCCCTGCCCTACCCTACTTATTTTTATTAAGTTGTTGCAATTATATTTTAATTATAACTTTTTTTTTATCAACAATATTATTTTACTTTTTTTTTAACTCATCATGGTAAAATAATAACATCATGGCAAGATGGTACATCATGGTAAGTAAACATAAGGAGATTTTAATCAGATTTTTGCTGCAATAAAATGAACAATAAAAAACTTTTCTGTAATAAGAGAGCTGTTTAATTTTTATAACACTTGCATAAGGATAAAGGAAGACACTGAATAATAGCAGATTCTTGTTGGGTGAACTAATCAAAGCCTTACCATACTTTCTACTGTATCTGACCAAAGTATTAAGCATGCTATAAGATTCTATAAAAAAACTTCATAAATGGTGATACTTTATAGCTTTACATGATACATATTTTCTCTATCAACAAAGTCTCATTTTAAAATCATTCAACCAATAGCCTCATTCACTAAATAACTTACTGTTAGCATATTATAAATATAATCATATGCTTATGATAAAATAAATCAATGACATTGAGGAACTAACGTTTAAAAAATTTAATCAATTACTTTTCTTTTTTATTAAACTATTTATGCTTTATTGAAAGCATGTGGTCAATTTTTTATAACTAAAATTAACACTATTGTGATTCATAATAAATAGATTTGAAACTAGATTTATATTTATCAATGAATAAAAAGTATTGTTAAAAACATTTAAGGAAATGTAATTAGAAACTGCTACTAATTGTTATCAAAAAGGCAAACAATCCATTAATTTTAACTTTTACTTTCAATTTATACTTTAATTTAGTGCTTTCTATTCTTTTTATATTTTGTTGTTTTTCTGTGTGCATTTTAAGCTGTTTTTACAAAGAGACATAACTTATAAAAAATGACATAACTTAATAAAAGACATTCTTTTGATATTTATTTTGATACATTTATCTAAAATAATAATAATTATAATTACTATTATTATTATTTTAATAATAAAAAAAATAATAATAATGATAATAATAATAAAAAATGACAATTTTAATTTATTGTCCTTATTATATAAAAAACTTAAAAAAAAAAAAATAAGAGAGATTTTTATTTCATTAACAATAATAAAAAGCTACCATTTGCATATTTAATAATAATAAAAAGTTACCATTTGCATATTTAACAATAATAAAAAGTTACCATTTGCATATTTAACAATAATAAAAAATTACCATTTGCATAAACATCAAGTCTCTGTCTTTTAGCATAATATATTTTTATAAGTATTGAATCAGCTGACAAGCTATTCAACAACTGTAATCTAGTTGATAAAGGATTGTATGAAGTAAAATGTAGTTCATATTCTTTTGAGATAGCAACAATTGCATTAAATGTCGATAATCTTTTTTGACATGTATAACCATGACACCAACCATGATCTTGTGGTCCATTAATTAAATCAATAAAACCTTCGGTAGCAAGAGCAACCTATTAAAAGATAATTACATTCACAAAAATTATCATAATACTTTCAGAACAATATTGTAAATTTTCAACTTAAAAAATCAGATAATTATTTGATCACATAATCACATCACATAAAGATTTAATAAAGGACAAATAAATAAAACTTTTAAAGTCTGGCATCTGATAAAAAAAAATTAAGTTTATTACTCATTTAATTGGCTGTTCATTTTCAATTCTAGTATTTAATTATATATTGATCAAAATATTACCAATAAGTTGATCGTACATTGAACAAAATATCAGACACAAATATAATTCAAAATAAATCAAAATAAGTATATACTCTGTAATAAATCGAAAATAGTACAACTATAAACTAATATAAAGTAAGTATCTAAATTATAAAATACTAAATTATAAAAATGATGAAAATATAATATCAACAACAATACATGACAACTATGTTTAAGTAAGAATGAATAAACATAGCTTAATGATTCATTTATTATAATTATAATAAATGTAATTATTAATGTCAATTGAAGTTAATCAAGGTTGATTATCTTAGAACATGTGACAGAAAAAAACTTAAAATAAAATGTAAATAATTTAGGAGCTGAGCAAGCTCATTTAACTTAAAATTTTTAACAGAAAAAGTGTAGAAGTGTTAAAGATTATTTTAAGGCTTTATATTGAATATTAGATGGTATTTATACTGAATATTAGATGGTATTAATAAACCAAGCGATTCAGATTGTTCCCATACTTAACAAATATATCAAAGTTGTAATCCAAGTATTGTATGACAGATATTGTTAAGAATTTTTTAGTTAATATATTGGCATATTTCGGCTCATATCATATAATTTTATCAAGAAGCTTTATGAATAATAAGATTTAAAAGGTTTAAATCAATTTACTACAAAGATACATTACAGACTTGGTTATTTTCATGCTGCAGAATAATAAAGACATTGCAGAAGAAACATTTCATATCATTAGATAGTTATAAAACCAATTGCATTGCAAAAAATTAAACTTTAGTTTTTGGGGAGTCAATAATATTTAAACTTTTTTGTAATATTTTGCAATATTGTAACTTTTTTAGACTTTTTTAGACTTTTTGTTGAAAATATATTTGCATTTAATTACTTTTTCCACAGGTACTCAGCAATAACACGAAATGTACCAGCATTGCTATTTGCAATACCTCTAAAGACTAACTTATGAACACATTATAATAAATGTGAACATATTAACACTAATGTTTATATAAATACATTATGAATGCATAGTCACATTAAATTCCTTTTTTTAAATATAGTTAAAAATAAAGAAAAAAATTTGTACTGGAGAAAGTCTTCGAGTTTCAGTATCAACATCTAAACTTTCAATAATCAACATTTTATAAACAGTATTAACACAAAAGTAGGCTTCCCATTCATTTTTAAATACACACTCATTGCGATAAATTCCTTTGTTAGGAAACAGCTTATTTGCATCTAATCGAGATCCATCACTTGGGTTTGTGAGTAGTGATTTTGGAATGCGATAATTACCTAAAAAAACATAAAAAAATAAAAAAAACCTTAATTAATTTATTATAACCAATTACACTATAACATTTTTTCAAATAAATTTTTAAGTTTCAAATAAATTATTAAATAAAGTATTTGTTTGCTTCTAAAGTATAATATGACAGCGCTTCCATGATATGCTGCCACTGCCATCACTCCCAAGCAGAATTCCATTACAAACATACCCTTATCCATTCAATAAATGTAAAAAGTTTCATTTAACTGGAATCAAAAGATTCCATTTAAACACAGATTTAACTCTTATAACTAGTGACTTGAATTAAAAAAAACAAATATAACTTGATATAACACTTTACATGATGTAAACACAATGTAAAAATTATTTTCTAACCAATCTGAATACAAATAAATATTCTCAAAAAATTTAATTGTATACCAAGCAAAGATTTACAGAGACTTTTAAACCGCTACATTTAAATCTATAATGACCTGCAAACAAATGATCTAAATTTGAAATGAAATTTCTTTGAGTGAAATTAAATTCTTCGTCAAAAATTTTTTTGAAAACTGTTGT
Organism: Hydra vulgaris; assembly: GCF_038396675.1. Lineage (NCBI taxonomy): Eukaryota > Metazoa > Cnidaria > Hydrozoa > Anthoathecata > Hydridae > Hydra > Hydra vulgaris. The sequence continues at coordinate 62,580,514 of NC_088927.1, read as the reverse complement.
TAAAGGTGCATGTACAAATGATATCTAAAACCAACAGTTTACATTAAATTAGGATAATTAAAGGCAACAATTTTTTTTTTTTCTTTCTCAAATGATAAAAACATTTTATTCAAATCAATGGAGTTAAAAATGCACAGAATATTGATTACAATTTTTAGGTTGTCTAAGTGTTGAAACATTATTTGAAATGAAATATCTTAAAGGTATTATTATTTGAGTGGATACATTTTTTGTATTTATTAAAGATCTCACAAACTCAAAACACAACTTCATTTTTATAAGAAACTAGGGATTATGGTAAGATCTCAAATTGTAAATATGAAATTTTTATAAATAAATCTAAATATTTGAAACTTGTAGATGATGGTAGTTGCTGGTGTCTGTAGTAACATATAAAGGTGATAGTTGGTGTATGTAGGTGGTAGCTGGTGCATGCAGATGCTGTATTTTACTACTTAATATTGCCTACTATAACTTTTCTTGATTATATTGCTAATGTTTTTCAAAACAATTATTACTAAACCTGAGTCTCTGCCCCCATCATTTTTTACAAATACTACTATGGTCACTGCTCAAGCGAGCAATTACTTGTTTCATCAACAATTATTACTAAACCTGAGTTTAGTAATAATTGTTTCATTAACAATTATTACTAAACCTGAGTCTCTGCCCCCATCATTTTTTACAAATACTACTATTGTCACTGCTCAAGCGAGCAATTACTTGTTTCATCAACAATTCAATCTTGCATAATTCACCATTTTACTAAGTTTTATTCTTACTGTAATTGTTCCTTAATCTCAAAAATTTTTATTTATTTAATTTTTTAATTTAATTTTTCCTTGAACATACTTTGAAATTCTTTTCCGTGTTTTCCAGACTTATACAGTTTACAGTTTTCAAAACCTTGTGTCAAAACCGCTATCACGCTTTTTATCTCGTTTCTTTGTTTTCGGTTAATTTAGTTTTATTTAATTTTTATGTTAATTAATTAAGTAATGAGTCTTAAGCTAGTGGTCACTTGCAGCTTTGTTAGAAGTAAATGAAAAAATTGCAATAAATGCTGATAATCGTCAAAATATAGAAATATGAAAAAGTTCCAAAAGCATTACAAAAGCTGGAAAATTAGATAATGATAATATTAAATAAATTATTTAACACTTGAATTTATTTTTACTAATTTTTTGTTAACATACAAAAAAAAAAAAAAGTAAAGTAAAATGTTGCTATTTTGGAAAACTTTGGACTAAAACTTTAGCTTAAACGCAAGAAGGTTGTTTCTTTAAAATAATTTGATTTGCAATATTTAATACACTAAAACACAAAATATCTTTTAAAGTAGTATATTAAAAAATTAGTAAAATGTATTTATATTTGTACAGAACTGAAGTTGCGTATGCAAAGAACTGAAGTTGCCTAAATAATATTTAAGTAATATTTGTGAATTGTTGAATTTGTTAGCATGTACTTTGTGTGTCATATATTATGGTAAAAAGTATATACCTAAACCAAATGCTCTATCACTATCCCATTGATACTCTGATCTAGAAACCATTGAAGCCCAAGGACTACCGAAAAAAGAACCATCAAGATCTGTAACGAGTGCTTTACGTAGAGCATCACAATCCATATCTACACAATCTGACGGATTGATAAACCTTGTAGTTGGTACATTATGGTAAATCTGTGATAAAAAATATTACACACATAGTACATATATAATAATCAAAAGTTTTAATAATGTTTTTTTGCTGTACTTAATTTTTAAATTAAAAGCAGCTAAAAATTTACTATTTTCTGAATTTGTTTGTTATTTCAATCCTCTTAGACCATAAATTAAAGCTAAAGTAAAATTATTTTATTTTGATGGCGGGCTGATTTAATTTAGCAAAGAATATAATTATTGCTAGTAGCATAAATAAATTAGAATATAATTATAATTAGTAACATTAAACTGCATATTTAACATAAATTACATTAACATAATTAACATTTTTACAGTAATAAACTTTCAGTTAATACGAAGTCAGCAATAGAACAAGATGAACAAAATCAACTTTAATAAAATATTAGAAGTTTTTTAATTGATGACTGAACAACTTTGACAAAAAACTTTAAAAAAAAAATAGTACAAGGAGTAAAAGCAATTTCCAGATTTCCATTAAATTGGAGCTACATATGCCAGTTTATAGCAAGAAAAAAATGTATTAAAGAATGTTCTGGAGAACATCTTGGTAAGACTGAAGTAAAGAAGAAGATTAGAGAAAAAGCTATTAAACAATGTTTTGTAACACTCATTGAATAAAAGAATAAATACGATTGCGTAATGATACAATTTATTAATTCCTCTACACATTTTTTTTTCACACAACAAAAAATTGATTAATCATTAATCTATTATTTTGTATAAAAAAAAGATAAAAAAGTATAAATTGAGCTAGAATCATATAGATAAAATATTAGAAACAAAATAAAGATTAATAATAAAGCATAATAAAGTAAATTAAATTTTTTTACATAAATTGCATTATTCAACTAATTTTGGTAAAAGTGTCAGCAACAAAGAAAAATTTTGCTTAAAATGTTGAATGCTGTTCATTGTGCAGCATTAATAGCCAAAGTTTTTCCCAAGAGTTTATGCTAAATTATTATTTTAATCAGTTCAAAAATTTCTAAATAATTTAAAATTTTTTCAACTCAACCAATTATATGATTTTTATTGTAATTAATTATTATTTAAAAAGTTTAAAATTCTGTCAAGAGACCATACACCTTATCCCTTAGATATTGGTTGAGTTATTATCAAGATATTTGTCAACACATTACATGCATTATATGCACTGTTAAAAGGTTCTTGGCACAGCTGTAAAAAAAAAAAAGCATTTTAAAGTTAAAAAAAATAATTAATTAAAAGTGCTTAATGACACAATACATGGTCATAATGTCATTAAGGTAAAGCACTTTATAGAAACATTTCAAATAATTTAAATTTACATGTTACCCAGGTTGCACATATTCTAAAAGTTTTAGCGCAAATGAAATAATAGTGTAGGAAATCAAAAAAAAAGACCTTATCTACGATCTTGATCTATAATCATGATTTAGGATCTTTGATAAACCAATATAACTTGTAGTAAAACTAAGATTCAAAATTTACTAGACCGATGATATTTTTTAAATTGAAAGCTGTGAATGGAAAGTTTAACTATAACTATAGTCAAGTATTAACTATCTTTGTAATTGTAATTGTTTGAACATAAAAACTTTTTTTGTAAATTTTTTTGTTCTTTATTATTAGTACTATGAATAATTATGGTGTCATAAACAAGAAGACAAATCGTATAATGTAGAAGCTTTTTTTGCTATCCAATCCAATGAAATAAATGATTGAATCAAATTAACGAAAAACTCTTGTAGTTAATTCAAGACCCAGTTAAATATTTTAAAATTATTTCATACAAACAATTAAACAAATTAAATAAATTAATAAAAACATAAACAAGACTTACCAAATTGTTGATATTAACATTAACTAAAGTTGAGTTTTTCAATTCTGTAGGATGAATGATATCACCATAAATAATGTTAGTCGTCCACACAACATCAGGTTTAGTTAAACCACAAGTTGACTGAAACGAACTAAAAGTAACACCTTCCATACGCAGCAGTCCTTTAATTGCAGGGTATGACATAGGATTTTCAAATGGTTTGGGAGGACCAGGTGATTGAGATTTAGAGAAAGTTGAGCAATATATTCCTAAATTTCCACCTGTTTAATGATCAAATAAAAGTTATACTTATTATATACATAATGCATAAAAAAAATTCAAAAAAAGATTACACAAACTAGAACCACTTTAGAAAAAACTAGCAACAAAATAGACATACCTCCTGGAAGACGAGGTGATCTTCTTGATGGATAAAATGTTGAATGGTATGGAATAACATCATCTTCATTACAACCAAAATTAGTTGTTCGTCCAACTAATAAAGTGTCTTGAACTTTTGCAAAATTGTTTGATGACAAATGTGCAACAGGATCAGGATTAAATACATTTAAACTCAAACCAATCTGAGATAAATATTTTAGAATGTAAAAATAACTAATTACCCTTAATATAATTTATTTATCATAATTATGTAACAGCATAAGCATAATTAAACAAGCAAGAAAATAAACAATTATAACCAAAAGTATTTTACTTTATTATCAGCAATAATACAATTTTTAACAACAATAGGCCAGTTAGGCCATGTATAAATTCCATAGTCCAAATTTTTCCATATTAAAAAGTCTTCAACCTTCCAGCAAAATGTTGTAGTATCACGAAAATGTATGCCATGAAGAGTAGAATGAATCTAAAAGTATCAAAACGTTATAGATAGTTATATTGTTAATAATTATTAACTCACATATCTGCTAATTCTAACATGTGTTTTCTGTTAATTCTAACATGTGTTTTCTGTTAATTCTAACTCATGTTTTCTGTTAATTTTAACTTGTGTTTTCTGTTACTTCTAATTTATGTTTTTATTTAATTCTAACTTAAGTTTTCTGTTAATTTTATATTTAATAAGATAAATGCTAAAATACATTTACAAGCAATCAATAATCAATAAATTAGTAAGCAAATGAATAACTATATTTATTAAATTTTAATAATTAAATTATACTTATAGACAGTACAAGAACTAATTTAAAGTAGCATTGCAATCAAAATGATGTATTATTGATAACGAATAAAGATTATTGTAAAAAAAAAACATTATTATAAACTATATTCTCCCCTGTATCATACTATGTATTACATGGAGTTCTTATGATGCATCTGTATTTTTAAATCATTCAAAACTTTTGAGCACACTTAATCTCAATCAGTATTACTCTGAAATTTTTTTATTTTCTCACACTATTTGTTTTTGGCAGTAATTAATATGACTACCTGGAGTACTAACTACCAAGAGTAATAATTACCTGGAGTACTAATTACCTAGAATACTAACTACAGCTAGAACACCGCAAAACATCTGAATGCACAACAACTTCAAAAAAAATCTCTTTTCAACTTGAACCATTGTTGCACTATATTACAAAATCACAATCAAATTATTCACAATCATTCTTATCTTTAAAAAATCGCATCACATTGGCTTTCCCAATATTTGTTTAATCAGCAAAAAAATTTTTTATTTGGATTCAGTTAAATTCAACAAAGAAAAACCACATGCTGCTAAAGTCTTCCTAGAATACTTGAATAGCCAAGGCATTAATATAGTTAACTATCTAATGCACTTGCCAGATTTGGAACTTGTGATTTTGTTTTTTTCAGCAAAATCAAGCAGTACCTGACTAACCATTAGGATATTTGGAGCCTAAAACAACAGATCACGAAAATTTTCATTGCGATGCCAAAAGAAGACTACTTAAAAATGTTAAAGAAGTTTCTAGAGCTAATGCAACTATATACGGATAATAGTGGCAAGTACTTTGAACAATTGAACATTTTAAACATCTTACTCTTTTGCTTTTTAATTCAACTTCTTTTTCTTGAACATATGTAAATTAAAAATATGTATTTAGGCAAGCAATTAAAAAAAGCAAACTAGTTATCAAAATTAGAAGCTAAAGAAAGGTTTTCAAATTATGAGCTATTTCTGGAATTTGAATAAATATATTTGGAATTTTTGTTTAATAAATTGATTTAAAACTGTAAAGTTTTTTATAGCATTTTAGAACTTAAGATTTTGTTTAAATTTAATGATCTTTTAAAAAACTATGTTCTTGCGCTTAATTTACTAAACAATTTTTTATGGTAGTCATAACTTACCAACTAACATAATTGAGACTCTTAGCTTTAGTAAAAATAAAAACAGTAGAAAAACTAAACTTTATAAACAATAAAGGTAAATGAATTACCTCATTATTGTAAACACGTTTTATTGCATCATTATCATTGCAATCTACACCACGAGTAATTAAACCATTCTTTTCACTTCCAGCTATACTATTTCCATACATAGTGTAGTTTTCTGCGTTATGCACCTGGATTGCCCCAGGCCATTTCATATCAAACTGGTATGCACTGGTCTAAAAAAATATTAAAAAATTTTATTTCAAATGCAAATATTTAACTTGAACAATTTATAGAAATAGTTTGAAAATTTTAGAACTGTATCAAAATTAGAGACAAAAAATATTTCCATGTGCATGAGCCGTGAGGTAGGTACTTGAAAGTGTCCGATTGTAAACGTAATATTTAAGCCAATGGATAGGGTGAATCTGATGTAGAAGATGATGATGTAGATGACAATGATATCTGAGGTAAAAGAATTACAAAGTGTATGTTTTAGCATGATCTCAACCATCTAAAGGAAAACAAGAAGAAACTGAGCACTAGATAGGTCAAAAAAAAGACGTAAATGTAAAAATAAGAATATAAGGTTTGTCTAGAAAACAGTTCACAAAATTAACTATTTGAGTAAGCGAGACAAACATTTAGAACTTTAGAGTTAGTAGAGTCAGTTGGACTAGTGAGTTATTAGCATTTAAGTCTATAATACTAGCTAAGGGATAATGACAAAGGCTATTGGTAAAAATAAGATATTATAACATAATAATAAATAAAAAGGTATATATTGTCAACTTGATCAGAAAAAAGATAAAAAAAAAGAAGAGCAGTCTAGGAAAGAAGGAGAATAATAAGGAACAAGAAAAAAGGTGATTTAATGAAGAGATGATAAAAGAAAGCATATTAAAGAACAGTTAGAATATTCATGATTTTATGACAAAAAGATTTTATGACAAAAAGATGAATTAATATGTAAGTATAGTCCAGACCAAACATAATTATTCGAGTCTTTACAAATCAAAGGGTAAAAAACTTTTTAGAATTTATGTAGGTCAAACTCTTGGAGTCCAACACATTAGATGAGGATAATATTTAATGCATAAAGTTAGTAAACATAAGGACTCAAAAAGAGGAGTCAGATAAAAAGTTATTTTAATATTTAATCAATAATTTATCAATAATTTATTTAGTCTTTTATAATAATTAAAATAATTGTAAGATTAACTTTTTTAAAAACATGATAAGAAACTTATATAATTAAATATTTTCTAAATGTAAATATTAAACAGAGTTTGTTAACTGCAACATCAGTGCTAAAGCATTTATAAAATAATTAAAAAGAAAAAGTTAACCATGAAAGTTCCTTCAGCAAGAGACAATGTGACAAGATTTTTAATGATGCTGTTGTTACTTCCTTCAAGATCAATTCCAGGTCCTACAGTATGGTGAATGACATTGTCTGATATAACCAAATTGTTTGTCCCATACACACCAATTCCCATATTATAACCATCATGAAATGATGATCCTTTAACAAATGACGGATTTTCATCCGTTGCATCGTCGATATTCAAAAATGCTAAAGCATATCTTTGAAAAAAAAAAAAAAAAGTATATATATGCATATATTTTTTATCTAACTTATAATATAATACCAATTATAATATAATACAAAATTTTATAACTATTTGTCATAAAAAAAAAGCTGTTTCAATCATAGTGGTTCCCATCAGTACTTAAATAAGTAATTCAAAAGTTCTTAAAAAATAAGTACTTAATAAGTAAATATATTCTTGCTGTGGTATAACATGAAATTTATAAAATTGCATTAAACCAGAAAATATGTTTTATAAGTAATATCATGTATTAAAAAAAAGCGTTTTTCATCGTTTTATAGGTAATAATCAGTTAAAAAAGGGATAAGTTAGAACCAATAAAATTCTTTTTGATCATTTCGATATCTTTGTAATGCCAATTCATATTGAATTTATTATTTTCACATCATAGTAAATCAATTTATTATTTTATAGTAAATTTAATATTCTTTCTTTACATAGATAATATTCACCCAAAATGATGGACACATCTTGTACAACTTTTTTACAAAATGAAAAAAAAAAAAGAAAAAAGTATTGAGAGCTTTAATTAGTACATTATTTTATTAAAAAAAGATTTTTTTGTTCACGGATTCTATTTTAAAGTAATCGAGTTATTTTAAAACCATCTTCAAGAAATAGGGGGGGGGGGGGTATAGCAGATAAATTGACCAGGGCTCCAAGCTTGAAGATGCAGAGGTCAATTTTCCTGCTATGCCTCATTCCATCATTAGAAAATGATGCACTGTGATAATTATAATGATAGCTTATCAAATTTTGATGCACCTGACACTGATAGCACTAAACACTACATTATGTTGTGCATTTCATGGGTGAGCAACGTGGTCTTTGAAGAAGTTGAAGTGAACAAGACATTGTTGATGATTTCCACATAAAAGTGCTATTTTAAAGCAGTATTTGACTGTTGAAGAAAAAGAGAGAATCACAACATTGCATTTTTTAGGCAAATAAGCTGGCTTGCATCTATTATGACCTGGCCAGTTATTAAATATTTGAGTTTTTGCATCAGGTTTAAAGTAGATGGAAAGGGTTATTTAAACCCAATAAAAAAAACAATTTTATGTTCAGATTATTGATGTCGAAATTTCAATTTAATGAGTTGGCAAAACTTGATAAAGTTTTTAGTTTACAGTTAGGATAAGTATTCATGTTATTTGTTTAAATTGATGCATTTTCTTTTGTTTTTTATTTATTATTTAAACATTAAATAACTTCGTTGATAATTTAAAAAGTATTTTGAAAATTTTATATAATTTTTTAAAATATTGGCAGCGCACTTGCCTCAGAAGCATGAGATCAGTGGTTCAAAACCATCTTTAGGTAAGTTTAGTAACTTTAGTGCAAGATTGGTTAGGAACAAGGTGCTATGTAATAAGACCGTAAGGACTTCTTGGGGTACATATACAAAATTTTAAAAACATTAAAATTTTTGTTTTAAATTATTATTTTTGCAGTTACCAAGTTAGGAAAAAAAAAAAACAAGCTAATTTTTTGTTTAAAACGGAGTGTCTTTTGGGAACTGATGTGTTACACATATATTTATTGTATTACTATTGCACCTATGTATATTATCATTAAATATGCAATAAACGTATTTTAAAATATATTGAATAAATCAAATTTGCTAGTAAAATAGTTTTTAAATGAAAGTAAACAAACAAGAAGCAATGACTGTTGCAAACACTCCAACACCAAAACCATTAGTAAAGTACAAGTAATTTATGCTTTTTTATCCAATTAAAAAAACTATTAAAACAATTAAAAAAACTATTAAAAAAACTGTGTTTTTAAGTAAAATTTCTGATCTGTGTAAATGCTAAAATATGATATTGAGACCTTTGTTTATAAACTAATTGTAAATCACAAAACATTTTAGGTGTTTCTAAAAAATGGCTTGAAAGAAATCTTCCGGCGCTCAAAACCGTGCTAAAGTTACTAAAAAAGCAGCAGAAAAAACTAAAAATAGACAGACTTTAGAGGATATGGGATTTAATAATATAACAAAGACCAATGAAAATGCCCCTTCATCAAACTTTAATTATAAAAATTACAAACAAAAATTAAGATTAAAATCAAAATTACAAATTAAAATTAAAAAAATTAATTTTTTTTTTTCTAACAAGTTCTGGTATTATAATTTTTGTTGTTATTATTAACTTTTTTCCTTAAGAATCCCTATAATAATGAACATGACTCCCAGTCAGTCCATGAGGACCAGGAGGAACCAATGAGTTCTCCTCCTCATTCAAGATTACCTGCCGTGCTCAATATGAGTGATTCAAAGAATCAGTGGGGGCCTCAAACAGTTCACCTGAAGCTGAGCTAAATTGATTTTTAAAGTGACTCGTCAGAGTCAGAAGGAGGAACTTTATCCAACAAGGAAGAAAGTGATGCTCAACCTAACTTGGCAATAATTAATGCTAACCTCTTTTTGTGGCCAGTTGTTTTGTGTCAAAAAATTGAGATTTTGTCATTTTATAAGGACCCCTTTCACATTCTTTGAAGCAACAAGATTATACCTGCGGTTCTATAAAGTGAATCTTTCCTTTAAATGTGTTTTATCAATCTTAGTCTAATAAGGAAATAGTACAAATATTTTTTGGTTTGGAGCTGAACCACCAAAGCTCTCTACTGTTTTCTTTGCTCTCTCTTGAGCACAAAAGCAGTATTTGAAGACAGGGAAATGTCCCTGCTTTGTTAGACAGAGAATCTAGGGATCAATTGAGGAAACTCATAGATCATATAAAACAACATCAATACAACTCATTGTACAATATCGTTAAGGTTCGTGTTTCGGAGTTAGAGAGTTGAGAGAGGGTTATAACCACTATTAAGTAGCCTTCTCATATGTAGTGGCCTTCTCGGCCTTGAGGAGGTGAATAACAAAAAAAAAAAAATTATGCTTCCAGGTGAAACAACACACATGAATGGAAAAGGAAATGCTTTCTTAACGGTATGGAGCTTATTCGTTGCCATAACCCTGTTGTTGCTTCCCACTTGGAAAATGTAAGACACCAATAATTAGGCTCCAGAATGAGTGCCTATTACCTATCACTGTTGTCTCAAAATGAATTTATCAGAGAATGTGGTGGTATTATCCAAAAGGAAGTTATCAAAGAAATCCAGGATGGTATCTTTTCCACCATCATAGATGATGGTAGCCATGATACATCACACTGAGCAGATAACCTTTGTTATTCATTTTCTCCTTTATGAATAAAAACTAATTACTTAACCTTTGTTATTTATCTTCTCGACTATGAATGAAACTAATTGCTGGCAAATCAAAGAACAATTCTTGTGTGTCCAAGCTTTTGAGAAGAAAAAAGTCAGAAATCAAAATAGCTAATCATTTCAATGATTTGATAATTGCAAGGCTAGGTTTAGGTATTCAAAACTGCCGCAGTCAGGGATATAATAATGGATCCAATATGTCAGGTGCTTACAAAGAACTCAAGTCTTAATGAGGCAAAATTATATGGAGACGGTACGTTTTATTTAGCAATTACAGTTTATATTTGCCTGATGTGCACACAGTTAAATCAGCCATTGAGATATCAAATTTTTGTACTTATTTTTTAGTGCAAGCTCTGCCTGATGGAAGCTTAAGCCTTAAAAAAAAATGGTTATCACCTTTTGAATTCGTATTGCATTTCATTCATATTACAATTTGGTACAAAACGCTTACTGCTGTTAACAACATTAGTCGTCTTCTACAAACTGCAGCTATCACCATCGATGACAAGCAACATTTGATTGGACAGCTGCTGAAAGATCTTAAACAGATTTATGGGCTCATGGTTGCAAATTTTCCAAAAGGTTGTAACTGTTGCTGAAACTCTAAGATTCAAAACAGAACTCGCTACTAAAAGAAAACATAAACTGAAGGACTTTTACAATGAGGCATCAAGCACATACGATTTTCATGACAGCCAAACAAAAAGTTTGAAGTTAACTTTTAAAATGTTGGTTTAGATAGTTTGATCCAGCTGTTTGGTTTAAAAATTGAGGCAAACAGGATAGTTGGGAATTTTTTTTCATTGATCTGATTGAATAATGATGACCTTTAAGTTTAAATTATTTTATTCCAGAGTAGTGAACAAAAAAGATCTATTGAAGAACTTTGCTATTTTAACAATGCCCATAAAATAATTTTCAAGAAAGGAAACCCAATGCAGCTAATCAATCAAATCTTAAAGAGGAAGCTTGAATTTATTTTTCTGTAAATTTATATCATGCTCTGGATTTTCAACACTATTTATATGTATCAGTTGCCGATGGTGAACAACTGCTTAATAAACTGAAGAATGTAAAAAATTCTTTCTGTTCAACCATGGGCCAGGATTGCATTATTGATCTTTTGATTATTTCAATCCAAGAAGATTTGGCTAAAAAGGTGAAGAATGCCATCAATATTTGGAAGGCCAGATAAGCTCAAAAAATTTTATTGTTAGGCGCCTTATTTAACTTTCTTGAAGATTTTGTAGATTAACATTTATTGGTTTTAAAACTAATACTTTGAAGATAAAAGCACACCATGTATGTATATGTATGTATGTATATATATACATACATACATGTTATTCACTTAGTTCTAATTGTTAATTTATTTAACATAATATTTTTACATGCTTAGTTTTAATTTAAAACTGAATTGAATTATTTATTTTCCTTAATTTCTATTTTAATTAACTTTTAAATATAGTTTTGAGAATATTATTTATAAGTTTAAAACAATACCTTGGATCATAAGAGTCTGCATAACCAAGTTGACCACAGCTTCTAAACTCAACTTCAGATATTCTTGCTTTACCAACTGATGTTATGCCATCTTGTGTATATTTCCCAACCAAAACTCGACATCCAAAACCATCATTTGTTACTGATCCTTTAGGTTCGTTTGCACCTTCAATTATAATATTTCGAGATAATAATCCAACTTTAGCGCTCATGCTAAAATTTCTACCATTAATAGAATGCAAAGAAGCAGTATGAGTGTACTGAGATGGTGTATCAACTTTGAATCTTCTTCCATCATCAAAAACTGCAATAATAGTAAACTTTTCTGCTTGTCGAGGTTCAAATGTAGATGTTGTCACTAAAATTAAATCTCCAACAACCCAATCTGTTTTATCAATAACACTCAAAAACTGAGCATTTTTTTGCATTGTTTCATTTAAACGAGTCCAGTGCACTTTATGAGGACTTCCAAACATTGATAAATTACCAAAAACTCCTAAAGCTTTGGAACCAAGATTAGGTCCATTTGGTAATGGAAGATCTTGTGTGGACTGATCACCCCATAAACTAATTAAAACAAACAAAGTAGATGGGAATGGTTCATCTGGACGACCAATTATTAATTGTCCCTGATCAGAAATAATTATTATATTTGCACGAATTGTATGGTTTCTATTCATAGCAAGCTCAAGCGTTCCATATATATACAAACGAATCATTATAGGTATGTAAGCATTCTTGTCCACAATCACATGTTGACCTGCACGTATCATAACTGTATCATTATCTTTTGGTAAAGTGTTATTGTAACCTCCATACTCTTTTGTAATGTTTTTCCAAGTTTGAATGTCGCTCCAATTTGTTGGTGCTCCAAAAACACCCTTTACTACAGGTGGAAGTGTAGGTACAATGCATTTATCAAAGTAACATCTGTAAACTTGTAAACCAATATGTTGGCTTGGAGGATTATTAGGGTCAACAGTAGCATCGTTTTCAATTAGATATGTAACACTTTTAGAGCTGTTATCGTAAAACCAATTTCCATGTTTATAATAAGCAGCAACTGGAAACTTATTTGTGTTGTTAGTTGGTACATTTGTTGTTAAAAAGTAATCTGGTTCTTGCATTAAGTTATGAGAGAGATAAAGAAAGTTATTTGGTTGAAGTTCATAGATATCCATGCTGTAAGATATATTAACAAATTGAGTTGAATTAACAAATGAAAGCAAATACTTTTCACCTACTTCCAACAAGACTGTGTAACCTAGAGGATGAGTTATAGATTTTTTACGCCATTGAACAACACCTATATTATCAGAAACAACAGAACGCTTTTTTCTTGTTTGATAATTTATTTGTCGAGTAAAAAGGGCACTCTTTTCATTTATAGAACTTGGTAACACTTGATTAAAAGCTACACGAACAAACTTTCCACTAGAACAAATTGCTCCGGGAACACCACCAAAAGACATAGAATCATCCTGAAAACATCGACTTGAATCTAAAATATTTGTGTAAGGAATAACTCCTCCACCTGCATACCCTGACAAAGTTCCATCCATATCACTCAGCCAAGTTGCTGATACAAAAGGGAAAGACACTTTATTTTCCACATTATTAAATGAAAGAGCCTTAACATGGACAATAGCTCCGCCATCCATAGGCTTGCAATGAGCACATGTTCCTAGTGCAACACAGTTTCTATCAAAATTTACAAACTTAACATTATTCACAGTAAGTCGATGAGAAAACGGAAGTTTTATGCCGCTTAATGTACACAGAGGTTGAATGGATGGATCTTGAATTTCTCGTTTTGCTGATAATTCTGAATGACCAACAATTAATGAATTATTTATCATGGGAAAACCCCAAGGCGGACTTCTGGAAGATGCATCAGCCCATTCAATACCTGCTTCATCATTATCAAGAATAACAAAGTTCTGAAATCTAAAAAAACAAAAAAAACATATTGAAGTTATTTTAACTAATAGAAAAAATGCAATTTTTACAATTAAAATAGCATCAAAACTCATTCAAAGTTAAACTACAAGCAACTTGTTGTTTTCTACAGTTTTTTTTATCATTTTTGTTATTATTTCATTATTTCTATTATTTAGTTCAAAACTTGAGTTACTGCATTATACAGGGTTATGCCATAATTAAAACCACTTTATCCCATAATTAAAGACACTTTATTCCATAATTAAAACCACATTATTTTAAAATATATAAACTTAAAAAAATTGCCCAAGTATGACACAAGAAAGAAAGGCCCAAATTGAAATTACTAACGAAACACTTAAAAATGTTAAAAGATATTTAGATCTTGAAAAATCTAATAAAGAAATTCAAGAATTAACCAACTTATCCTACAGGTGTGTACGTAAATTTATTAAAAAAATTAATGATGACTTGACAGATATAGAAATATTAGGTGCCAAGAGAGGGCCGAAATTTAAGGATAACAGTATAATAAAAAATGAAATAGCCACATATTTAAATAATGACAGTAGTTATGTTCAGCAAGAAATTGTAGAAAATTTAAATAATATTGGAATCAATCGCTCACAAAGTTATGTAAGTAAAATTTAAAAAAAAAATCGGATATACTAGAAAGAGGCTAACTAAAGTACCAATTGAAAGAAATTCTCTGAGAATTATAGATGCCAGGCAATTATTTGCAAGAGAATTAGCAAACTATAATTATGACCAATTAGTATTTTTAGATGAAACAGGTTTAACCTGCACACCACTACTAATTATGGATATTCATCGGTAAATCAAAAAGTATATGTTACTGTCCCAGCCAGCAAAGGTGTAAATATTAGCTTGATGATGGTTATTAATATTAATGGAATAGTTTCTTATGAGTTAAGTGATGGTGCTTATAATTCAGAAAGATTTAAAAATTTTATTACACAAAATCTTATTCCATATTTCAGAAGCAATCCAAATCACGTTCTTATCATGGATAATTGTAAATTTCATCACAGCAGAGTGATGTGTTGAGATTATTAAATGAAAATCGGATTATATTCAAGTTTTTACCGGCCTATTCTCCCTAATTGGGGAGAATATAGAGAAAGTTTTTGGTGAAATAAAAACAATTTATAAGAGAATGAAGCCATTGGGTAAAACAAGAAACACGATAAAAGAGTGCGCTGGCTATCTACTAGACACCCAATCTGGTAGTTTTGCTAATTTTTACAAGCATCTTAGGCAATATTTATTGTTGGCATTGTCTAGAAAGTCTTTCATTTAAAAATAAATATTGAACTTAAAAAAATTTGTGGAAAATGTTTTTTTATAATTTTTCATAATTTATTTGTTTTATTAAATAGAGTATTTATAATCTTGTAATAAAATAGTTTTAATTATGGAATAAAGTGATTTTAATTATGGAATAACCCTGTAAATAAAAAGGTGTTTTAAATGCAATTTTCAGAAACAACTAAATGAAAAGGTCTTTTAAATGCAACCTTTTAAAACAACTATGATTTTCTTCCAATTACTATGATTTGTCTTGTAACCGCTTACAAAAGATAAAAAGGAGATAGAAAAGATAAAAAAAAGAGATAGAAAAGATAAAGAAAAGGAGATACAAAAGATAAAAAGTTATATAGTTTCTCTCCTTCTTTTTGAAAAGCAATTTTTTTTCAAGTATTAAAGTATATATTATTTCTGCTGAATTTTAACACAGTTTAAATAACTCATTTAATAGAATTTTACATATTTAAAATATGTTTAAATTTTCTACTTTTATGAAATTCATGGCTCCTGAACTTGCTTTTTTTAAACTGATTGAGGGGAGTGCAAACATAATTTAGCCTCTAGACTTGTATAGGGCTTTAAAAAAAATTAGAACTAATTAATTAAATTCACTAGATCTGTTTTTCTTTTTATTTAACCTCAGCCTTTAGACAAGATGATATTTGGTATAATGATAAACACCTATGATGTTTGATGTAATGGTGAACACTTATGCTGTTTGGTCTAATGGTGAACACCTATCATGTTTGATATAATAATGACCACCTATGGTACTTGATATAATGATGAATACCTATGATGTTTGGTTTAATGATGAATACCTATGGTGTTTGGTTTGATGATGAACACCTATGAAGTTTGATATAATGATAAAATGATATAAATTAAAAAAACAGAGAAAAAAAGTATGATATTTGAAAATTACACAAAATAAAAAACGGGAAAAAAATAAATCTATATAAACAAAGACTTCAGCAAACGGATGTAGGAAGTAAGAAAAAAAACTGTTTTCAGAAGAATAAAAATGAGCAAAAGGTTTGCTAAGGTTGTTTAAAAAAATTATGAGGATAAAAAAGATTTGAATTTAACACATAAAAATATTAGGAGTTTGAAAAAGAATTATGAAAAGTTCTTAGATATTATTTGCCAAACTTTTAACTTAATTAGCATTGATACTCACTTGCTTATTTTGAAAATGATTCAAACCTTCAACTACTTAGTTTTAATCCAGTTGTTTTAGAGCAGAACAATGATAAGTATGATGGAGTTCTTTTTTTTATAAAAAATTCTTTAGAAAACTTTCGATGCAATTTGAGTGTATGCTGTAAATAATGAAACTTTAACAATTAAATTAATCAACAAGAAATTAAAAATTCACTAGAAAGCTGTTAATATAGGTCACAAAATACTATTCTAACTTATTCTATAAAAACAAAAATGACTCAAAGTGCCTCTGGCAAATAATGAAAGAAATCACATGAAAAATAAAAAAGTCACAGGGAAAATAAAGAAATCAATGGGAAAATGAAAACTAACACTACCATTGAAACAAAGTTATCTAATAACATTCCATACGCAAACAATATGTTAATGATATACAAATTTTTGAACATAAGTAATTTAAAATGGGGTTACTTAAGATAGTGGTGTTACTTGGGACAAAATGAATAATTTTAGTTTGTTAAGTTAGTATTACCTCACAACCCATATTTCACAGATGGTTCATGCTTGAGTCTTTAAAAACATTATTCTGAGATAGTAGAGTTGGATGAAAGTTTATTATTAGTGTTTTTCTTCAGTTTTTACTTAGAACATATTTAAAGTGACTCCATAATTATTTGGATTCCTTATAATATGTTTGCTTTATGATTTTTAATCCATTCTATTTCATTCTTTGCTTAAGTTTAGGCTTTATAGACCTACTATCAATAACACAATAGGTACTTTCATTTGCTTTAACTTTATTCCGAAAAAGAAAATGGGTCACAAATGTAAACAAAACCTTGGAAGTCGTTCATATGCTGATCACATTGATAAATTTAAAACTCATTGAAACATGAATGTAGCCAATATAAAAGACTATGAGTTCCATTACATTTCAATTCAACTGTTTAATTAACTCTATTTTCCATTAAAATGTATTAAATGTTATTATATTATCATTTTTTTCAATAAATATTTGTTAAAAAAATGATTCTTTTCAAATATTTTGAGCCAGTTGTGAGATCTTATTTTAAAAACTAGTTGCTTATGGTATAAAAGAAAAAAATGTTAAGTTGGATCAAAAGCTATTTAACTAATTACAAACAATATGTTTATAATGAAAACTCTGTCTCACAAATATTAATCAAAACAACATGTGATGTTCTGCAAGAATCCATAATTAGACCATTTCTCTTTTTAATATACATCAATGATCTTAACAAAACTTTAAACTCAACAACCAACTTTTGCAGATGACACAAACTTGTTTTTAACTCATTTAAACATTATTACACTTTTTAATAACATGATAAACAAGCTTAAAAAAGTTTCTGATTCTTTTCTATTTTTCTATACAGGCACCAGACCTTTGAAACTCCCTGATGACAATTAATGGTCCTGATGAGAATGTCATCTTGACACTGCATGGGAAATTGAATAATAAAACACCTATAATTTAATCATCTACCACTTAATACACTTAGGCTTGTTATTCTAAGATTTATACTAGTATTTCCAAAATTTATATTTGTTGATATACGCCTATAGAGTTATACTTTATCCAGATTTGGTCATTAAAATATTACTCTAACGCCTATTTAACACAATAAATGTGTGAAATAGCCAATGAAATGTATATAATACATATAAATAATTTATGGATGCTTTGGAACATATATGCATGTCCATGAGGTGTATGTGTGTGCATACACATGCGTGGGTACATATATACCCATACGTGTTTGTATGAGTATATATGTAACTATGTTTACCAATGTGTGTATGTGTATATATATGTATTTATGTATATACTTCTAGACAGATACATACCTATTTGTATGTATGTGTATGCATATGTGTGTTTATAAGTGTGTATATATATATATAAAGATATGTATATATATATACATTTAGTGGATATATGTATATATATCCAATATACATGTCCAGTACTACTCAAGTTATACATAACGTGTCCAGTACTACATAATGTGTTTATACATATCAAGTTATAGATATATAGAGCACTATAGTTATACATAATAGTAAATACATAACTACTGTTAAACACACTAAAGGTGACACATTTAATATTCTTTCAATAGTCACTGCATCTTTTTACTATGCATATTTATCATACATACAATGCAAGCCACACCACACAAACTATTTATAAAACGAATCATTCCACTGGAAATTCTCATTCCACTTCTATTCATCAGTCAGACAAAACCAGCTTAGCTAACCAAAACCATTACAGTTACTTCCATAAATGTCACCATAAATGTTTTAAAACTTTTATTATTCTATACAAATTTTTCTAACCCCACCCCCACCTTTTTTTTATACTTACCATTTGACAACTATTTAAAAAAGTAATAATTCTACTCCAGCTCTGTTACATACATCATCTGATAACAACTTAAAAAACAAATAATTCCACTTCAACTCTGTTACATACACCCATACACATCCCTTTATAAAAGATAAGTTATAACACTTAAATCATATTTAAATTGACTAGATTCTACCGGTTAGGTGTTTTGCAAAACAAATAAATCTATTCCTCTTCAGATACTCCTGGTTACATTACAGTCACATGACGTGTGCACAGTTAACCTTGTAACTTATATAAAAATACAAAATTCCATATGATTTTAGATTATTAGTTGTAAAATATATCTACAGATTATTAGTTGTAAAAGATATATACAAGTTATCGTTACTATATAGGTGTTATGTAGTTGCAATAGTTTGTTATTTTTAAGATACATGTTCTAGTATTCATGTCTGATTTACGTTACACCAATTTAAATGACTTTGAACTATTTTTGTACTGATAACTCATACTATCAAGACACGCTACTACAGTAGTCACACACACGTACACTACATTGACTGTTTACATTATATACACAGCTTTAAGAACTTAAAACAGTTCACAACTTTACTGACCCATGTTATACTGCGACAAACACTTATCGACACTTATGTCAAAAAATTACTTACAGTTGTATGCAAGTTGTACTTTACTAAAATTCTATTTGATTGGTTAATAAAATAAATAAGTTATTTATAAGCAATTAATAAAACTAATTTAAAACTTTTCCAAAGATAACTCTGATGCCCCAACAAAATTTGCTAAATCTATTGGTGTTATATTTAAATCTAGAAACATATTAAACAAAACTTTGTTGTTAACACAGAATTTATACTGTTCTTTTATTCATAGCACATCAAATATGCAAATAATGTGTGAGGTAGTACTCATAAAGCAAAACTTCATTTTTTTATCATCATCAAAAACACTAAGGTTGCACAATAAACTTATTATTAACTCTAAACTATTGATTAGCGAAATGAATGCTTTGAATATCACTAACTAAACATGTCTAACAAATATATACAAACATATATAACAATCTATGCTTTATGTTTAAATGTAAATAAAACTTGTCTCCTTGTGTATTATAAAAACTCTGTATTTTAAAATCTTAAAAATAAATATGATTTAAGTACTAATAACTATTTAAATGCCTCTCTTTGCCATAATAAATATGATGAAATTTTTATTTCTTACTGTACCTTTTGAATAAAATAGTTATACTTAATACCGTTTTTTTTTCACTAATTAACTTATAGTTCCTTCAAACAGAAGTTAAAAGAAATTATTTTTTTCACTAGAAAACGCCTTTATTTATTTCTAACAATTGTTCTCTTTTTTTAAAACTTTATTGTTTATCTCTTTAATTTAAAACTTGTTGATGTATTTAACTGTAATGTATATCATTATAAAAATTGGAAAACTGTATTATTTATTCTAATATTATTATATTATTATTATAAAACTGTAAATTGTAGAGGGATTTGTAATAATATCAATATGATCTTCTAAAAGTTCATTAATATTTATAGTATGTGTAAAAAGAAAAAATAATTAAAAAAAAAAGTACTGAAACTTTTAACTATTAAAAAAATTAAAAACCACAAATGAATATATAAACAATTTGAAAATCAAAATAAAAAAAATTGAATTAGAAAAAATATTACCGAATTGCTCCACATTCCACACATTCTGCTCCTTTTTGATTATTCCATGTTAGAAAGTCATAAAAATTTGCAGGTTCATGACTCTCATCATTGCAACCACCAGTTTTGCTTGGATGATAAATAGGAAAAATCCACAAACCAAAACGACCCATAGTGTGAGCACTATTATTTTTAAACTCACGAAGTGGAACTTTTCTATTTAAAAAAACAAACATAGAAGATAAAATAAAAATATAAACAACTTTTAACTGAGTAATTTTATTTTTTGTCAAACTTAAACACAAATAGAGAAAATGTACATTTGAAAAAATTAAAAAAGAATAATCTAACACTGCTTCAAGTTTTTAAAAATAGTAAGGAAAGTATCTTAAATGATTCTTACTCCTTTAAATATTGACTTTTAATATTAAATATATTTTAAGTTGATTTTTTTTTATTTTAAACTTTTACTTCCAACAAGTCAGCAAGCAACCACTATAAAAGTTCATAGTTATTTGAAGAGAAAAGATGAAGTTTATAAAGCAAGATAATGATTAACAAACAAATTAAAAGATTGAAAATTATATGAATTAGGAAAACAAGACTAAGGGAGCAAATTCCAAAGAACTGATGTTTGAGGAAAAAAACTTGAAGAATAAGAATTTTTAAAGCACTTAGGAACAGTCACAGTAAAAGGATGAGACTTACATGAATGACAAGTAACATGAGAATGAATTTCAGTAGATGGCACATGAGAGCAGCACCCATTATAGTATTTATAGAAAAGAAAAAGAGAAGCAAAATTGCAATGAATTGACAATGGTTAAAGGTAGAGTGGTCCAACTATATTTACAATGCAATTTTGCACTTTGTTGAAAAGAGAAATGGCACCATTTAAAAATCCGCTCAAGATATGGCAACAGTATTCCATACAAGGATGGATTTGAGATTTATTTAGATAAAGAATAGAATCCGGAGTAAGAAAGTGATGAGCACAATAAAGAGATAAAACCTTTGCAAATGTTAATCCTAGAAGATGAAGGTAGATGAATCATCAAGTACATCATCTTTCATAAATATAAGAAGATCTAGATTGTTATGATAATGATTAGCTAAAAAAAATTAAGTTTTATCAAGTTGAAGTTTACTGACCACTGAGAGCCCCATGCTGTAGCAGAAATGATATTCTTTTCAAGCTCAAATGCCCACTCCAAGCAACCAGAGAGTGTTGGCTTCTTATCAGGACAAAAATAAATTATAGTATCATCAGCAAACAATGGGACCTTAGATGTGAGAATTTCTGGGAGATTGTTAATATAAATAAAAAAAGTATAGGGCCAATATTAGAACCTTGAGAAACCCCTGAAGTTACAGGATATGAAGAGTACTGTTCATCAAGAACAACATTTATGCTACGATTGGTAAGGAAGGATTCAATAACCTTAAAGATGTTATCTGGTAAAAGGTTTAGAAATGTTGAGAGCATTGGCCTTAACCTCTCCAGATCTATCTAATGCACAATAAAACCTATCAGTTATTACCACTAAAAAATCAGCAATAGAGTAAGAAAATCAAAAACCATATTAATGATCAGAAAGTTAGTTATTTGATTCAAAATGAGAGATTAAGTGTTTGTTAATTAAAAATTCAAAAAACTTGCTTATGATAAGAAGAAGACTAATGGGACAGTAATTAGACAAGTCAGATTACTCTCCAGAATTTTAGAAAACAGAGATAACAGATGCTGTTTTCCAGCAGGCTGGAAAACAGCATCTGGTAAGCACTTATTAAACAGTTTTAAAAATATAGACAATAGCTCCGGAGAACACTTCTGCAAAACTATAACAGGATGTATAAATATTATATAAAATATAACAACCCTAAGTGACAACCCTCTCACTAAATACTTTACTTTATGTCTTCTTGGATTATCATTCACTGGTAACCTCTCATGGAAACCATATGAACAATTGATTGTTGAGTTAGCATTGCTAAGGTTATTTTAACTTTATTGTGCTCACCACCATCTTTCTCTTGAATTCATTCTCTTTATCAACAAATCTCTTAGTTGTCCATGTATTTCAATACATACTATTGTCATATTTAGACTGATTTTTCTAATGATGCTCTTTCTCTTCTAAACAAGGTTTAAAAACAATTTGTAAACATAGTTTATCTAACTATTTCACAACCTACTTTACTGCCAAGGTTGAGCAAATACTATCATGGTTGCTGCTCAAAAGAGCTTTTTTCTATAGTTCCATTAACCAAAACTCATTCTTGTTTGACACATCATTCAGCAAGGTTGTTTCTTTTTACTATATCTGTACCAGTATAATCTAAAGACTTTTTTTTCCAGTTTTTTTCTCCTTTGGAACGCTGGATAGTTG
Source organism: Hydra vulgaris (assembly GCF_038396675.1). Lineage (NCBI taxonomy): Eukaryota > Metazoa > Cnidaria > Hydrozoa > Anthoathecata > Hydridae > Hydra > Hydra vulgaris. The sequence goes on along the minus strand of NC_088927.1, from coordinate 62,557,417 downwards.
TGAACAGCGTCTTCAGCTAAAAAGTTTTTTGTTTTTTTTTATATCTTATAAACTTATAACTATATGAAATAATATTTATAAAATTATATCCATCAATTCCTCTTAAAGAAGCAACTGAAGTACTCATGAGTTTATCAGAGCAGAGCAATATTTTTGACAAAATTAAATATGAAAAAAATAAAACTTCTAATAGAACTATGTTTATTCTGACCATACATTTTATGGAGCAATGAAATACATGAACTTCAAAATTCAGGTCCGTTAGGTCTTTTGTTTATGGTAGTTTTAGCTGAACCATTTCTTCAACATCATGAAAAAAGAGCACTCAATACAGTGCTGAAAACCAACCCACTTATTGATTTAAAGTCATTTTATAGAAACATAGATGAAAGTCATGCTAGAGTCCCTAACATTGCCCAGGCTGATCAATTTAAGACAATACTTAATCAACAGTATCCAAAAATGCAGTATAGTATCAAATTTAAAAATGACAAAAAAACACTAAATTTTCTAGACATATGCATTATAAATAACAAAAATGGTAAATATGAATTTAAAATATACACAGAAAAAATGCAGTTATTAACATTCAAGTAAAGGCAACATCAAACCATGACCCACAAATTTTAAATGAAATATTCAAAGGTTTCGTACATAAAGCATTTAATATATGCTGTCAGAAACAACAAACTGAATGAATGAATATAAAAAATAAACTGAAGTTCCTTATTCAACTATTTGTTGAAAATGGCTACAAACACTCTAATCTCATAAAAATCATAAAAGAAATAAAATGAAGAAACAAAAAATTACTAGTGACTAATAAAAATATTGAAAACATCTCCAGTACGTATCCAACGATTTCATTATCTTGGGTACCAATATTGTCTCCCAAATTACGTAAGGCGTTTAGGAAGGCAGGATATAAAACTTCTTTATCAAACCTGAACCTAGAGGCAATATTAACATCAAGAAATAAATCCAAACTACAAATGAACAGCCACCCAGGAGTCTACCTTATTAAATGTCATTGTAGCAAAAAGTATAAAGATGAAACAAAAATGCAAATAAAAACACGCATGCAACAACACAAAAACAGTACAATAGGAAATAAAGCAGAACGATCTGCATTAGCTACACAAATTGTACACAAAAAATTAACAAGGACAGTAGCAGAACTCTAAAAGTTGATGCTAAAAAGTTTGATTAGAAAGTTCATGAGGCACTTGAAACACAGTATTACCTCAATAAAATGGTATCAATTTAAATAAGGGACAATATGTATTAACAAAATTTTGGACACCATTTATGGCACACTTATGTCAGAAAAAGATAAACCATCCTATTGACATAAAATAACACTGCCGTTTTAAAAATAAGATATAAAAAAAAACAACTTATAAGCTGAAGATGCTGGTCACAACAATCAGAAATTTAAAAAAAAAAAAAATTTAGTATCGAGAGAAATTTGTATTTACTGATGTTTATAGAATAATAATGATAATAATAATAATATATACATATAAATACATATGTATATATGTATATTATATATATATATATATATATATATATATATATATATATATATATATATATATATATGTATATATATATATATATATATATATATATGTATGTATGTATGTATTATATATATATGTATATATATATATATATATATATATATTATATATATATATATATATATATATATATCTATATATATATATATTATATATATATATATATATATATATATATATATATATATATGAATGTATTTATAACTAGAATATATTATATTCTAGTTATCATTAAATACTTATGCAAATGCTACTATACTAATTACACAGGTCAACAAAAAAAATTTTTTTCTGGTTCCGAGCAAATAATTTGTTTTTTGTATAGCATTTCCATTTTGATTTCAAATATGAAATTCATTTTTTATTATCACGTCAAGTTGTAAAGATATTTAGGTTCAAATCTTTAGTATTTGGGGTAAAGTCACTAATATTGTCGAAAAAAAAGTTATTTAAAAGTATGTCAAGTGGGGTCTCAAAAGAAGCATATTTTCATAGATATTTTAGAAAACATAAATATTTTTCCTTGAAATTTATTGACAAAAAAATTATGTGAAAAAATGCTAGACTCTTAAAAAAATTTCTACAGAATGTTATTCAGCAATAATACAAGAAATACTTATTTTTATTACAAATGAAAAAAATTTTAAAAACTTTTTACAACTTTTACAAGTTGTAAAAAATATATTTTTTTTACAACTTGACGTGATGGTAAAAAATGAGTTGCATATTTGAAATCAAATAGAGAAATAGTATACTAAAAACAACTTGTTTGCTCGGAACCAGAAAATTTTTTTTTTTGTTGACCAGTGCTATATATATATATATATATATATATATATATATATATATATATATATATATATATATATATATATATATATATATATATATATATATATATGTATATATATATATATATGTATATATATACATATTTATAACTGGAATATATTATATTATAGTTAACATTAAATACTTGTGCACATGCACATAATAATGATAATAATAATATATACATATAAATACATATGTATATATGTATATATATATATATATATGTATGTATGTATGTCTTATATATATATATATATATATGTATATATATATATATATATATATGTATATATATATATATATATATATATATATATATATATATATATATATAATATATATGTATGTATTTATAACTAGAATATATTATATTCTAGTTATCATTAAATACTTATGCACATGCTACTATACTAACTACACAGGTCAACAAAAAAAAATTTTTTCTGGTTCCGAGCAAATAATTTGTTTTTTGTATAGCATTTCTCATTTTGATTTCAAATATGAAATTCATTTTTTATTATCACGTCAAGTTGTAAAGATATTTAGGTTCAAATCTTTAGTATTTGGGGTAAAGTCACTAATATTGTCGAAAAAAAAGTTATTTAAAAGTATGTCAAGTGGGGTCTCAAAAGAAGCATATTTTCATAGAGATTTTAGAAAACATAAATATTTTTCCTTGAAATTTATTGACAAAAAATTATGTAAAAAAATGCTAGACTCTTAAAAAAAATTCTACAGAATGTTATTCAGCAATAATACAAGAAATACTTATTTTTATTACAAATGAAAAACATTTTGAAAACTTTTTACAACTTTTACAAGTTGCATAAAATACATTTTTTTTACAACTTGACGTGATGGTAAAAAATGAGTTGCATATTTAAAATCAAAATGAGAAATGGTATACTAAAAACAACTTGTTTGCTCGGAACCAGAAAATTTTTTTTTTTTGTTGACCAGTGCTATATATATATATATATATATATATATATATATATATATATATATATATATATATATATATATATATATATATATATATATATATATATATATATATATATATATATATATATTATGTATATATGTATATATATATATATATATATATATATATATATATATATATATGTATATATATACATATTTATAACTGGAATATATTATATTATAGTTAACATTAAATAATTGTGCACATGCACATAATAATGATAATAATAATAATATATACATATAAATACATATGTATATATGTATATATATATATATATATATATATATATATATATATATATATATATATATATATATATATGTATGTAAGTATGTAGTATATATATATATATATATATGTATATATATATATAAATATATATATATATGTATATATATATATATATATATATATATATATATATATATATATATATATGTATGTATTTATAACTAGAATATATTATGTTCTCAGTTATCATTAAATACTTATGCACATGCTACTATACTAATTACACAGGTCAACAAAAAATTTTTTTTTCTGGTTCCGAGCAAATAATTTGTTTTTTGAATAGCATTTCTCATTTTGATTTCAAATATGAAATTCATTTTTTTACCATCACGTCAAGTTGTAAAGATATTTAGGTTCAAATATTTAGTATTTGGGGTAAAGTCACTAATATTGTCGAAAAAAAAGTTATTTAAAAGTATGTCAAGTGGGGTCTCAAAAGAAGCATATTTTCATAGAGATTTTAGAAAACATAAATATTTTTCCTTGAAATTTATTGACAAAAAAATTATGTGAAAAAATGCTAGACTCTTAAAAAAATTTCTACAGAATGTTATTCAGCAATAATACAAGAAATACTTATTTTTATTACAAATGAAAAAAATTTTAAAAACTTTTTACAACTTTTACAAGTTGTAAAAAATACATTTTTTTTACAACTTGACGTGATGGTAAAAAATGAGTTGCATATTTGAAATCAAAATGAGAAATGGTATACTAAAAACAACTTGTTTGCTCGGAACCAGAAAATTTTTTTTTTTGTTGACCAGTGCTATATATATATATATATATATATATATATATATATATATATATATATATTATATATATATATATATATATATATATATATATATATATATGAATATATATATATATATATGTATATATATACATATTTATAACTGGAATATATTATATTATAGTTAACATTAAATACTTGTGCACATGCACATAATAATGATAATAATAATATATACATATAAATACATATGTATATATGTATATATATATATATATATATATATATATATATATATATATATATATGTATGTACGTATGTAATATATATAAATTATATATATATATATGTATATATATATATATATATATATATATATATTATATATATATATATATATATATATATATATATATATATATATGTATATATATATATTATATATATATATATATATATATATATATATATATATATATTGTATGTATTTATAACTAGAATATATTATATTCTAGTTATCATTAAATACTTATGCAAATGCTACTATACTAATTACACAGGTCAACAAAAAAATTTTTTTCTGGTTCCGAGCAAATAATTTGTTTTTTGTATAGCATTTCTCATTTTGATTTCAAATATGAAATTCATTTTTTATTATCACGTCAAGTTGTAAAGATATTTAGGTTCAAATCTTTAGTATTTGGGGTAAAGTCACTAATATTGTCGAAAAAAAAGTTATTTAAAAGTATGTCAAGTGGGTTCTCAAAAGAAGCATATTTTCATAGAGATTTTAGAAAACATAAATATTTTTCCTTGAAATTTATTGACAAAAAATTATGTAAAAAAATGCTAGACTCTTAAAAAAATTTCTACAGAATGTTATTTAGCAATAATACAAGAAATACTTATTTTTATTACAAATGAAAAACATTTTAAAAACTTTTTACAACTTTTACAAGTTGTATAAAATACATTTTTTTTACAACTTGACGTGATGGTAAAAAAGGAGTTGCATATTTGAAATCAAAATGAGAAATGGTATACTAAAAACAACTTGTTTGCTCGGAACCAGAAAAATTTTTTTTTGTTGACCAGTGCTATATATATATAAATATATATATATATATATATATATATATATATATATATATATATATATATATATATATATATATATATATATATATATATATATATATATATATATGTATATATATATATATATATATATATATATATATATATATATATATATGTATATATATACATATTTATAACTGGAATATATTATATTATAGTTAACATTAAATACTTGTGCACATGCACATAATAATGATAATAATAATATATACATATAAATACATATGTATATATGTATATATATTATATATATATATATATATATATATATATATAATATATATATATATATATATATATATATGTATGTACGTATGTAATATATAGAAATATATATATATATATGTATATATATATATATATATACTATATATATATATATATATATATATATATATATATATATATATATATGTATATATATATATATATGTATATATATATATATATATATATATATATATATGTATGTATATATAACTAGAATATATTATATTCTAGTTATCATTAAATACTTATGCAAATGCTACTATACTAATTACACAGGTCAACAAAAAAATTTTTTTCTGGTTCCGAGCAAATAATTTGTTTTTTGTATAGCAATACTCATTTTGATTTCAAATATGAAAATCATTTTTTATAATCACGTCAAGTTGTAAAGATATTTAGGTTCAAATCTTTAGTATTTGGGGTAAAGTCACAAATATTGTCGAAAAAAAAGTTATTTAAAAGTATGTCAAGTGGGTTCTCAAAAGAAGCATATTTTCATAGAGATTTTAGAAAACATAAATATTTTTCCTTGAAATTTATTGACAAAAAATTATGTAAAAAAATGCTAGACTCTTAAAAAAATTTCTACAGAATGTTATTTAGCAATAATACAAGAAATACTTATTTTTATTACAAATGAAAAACATTTTAAAAACTTTTTACAACTTTTACAAGTTGTATAAAATACATTTTTTTTACAACTTGACGTGATGGTAAAAAAGGAGTTGCATATTTGAAATCAAAATGAGAAATGGTATACTAAAAACAACTTGTTTGCTCGGAACCAGAAAAATTTTTTTTTGTTGACCAGTGCTATATATATATATATATATATATATATATATATATATATATATATATATATATATATATATATATATATATATATATATATATATATATATATATATATATATATATATGTATATATATATATATATATATATATATATATATATATATATATATGTATATATATACAGTGGTGTGAAAATTATTAAGACCATTGTTGAAAAAGTAAATTTTTCGAATATTTCCTTTAAAGACACGCACACAATGTCATAAAATGGGCATAGTTCAGTATTTTGTGGATGCTCCTCTAGCTGCAATAAGTTTTTCAACCCTCTTAGGCATTCCATCAATCAGTCTTGGACACATGTCTTGTATTTCTGGATCATGTGTCCAAACCTCTATGAGCGCCTCAATCAATGCGACTTTTGTTGTTGGTTTTCTGTCGGCAATTCTCTTTTTGACTATCATCCACAAGTTTTCTATCGGGTTCATATCAGGTGAATTACCAGTCCATGGTAGGATAGGAACATTATTACGATTCAAAAAGTTTGTAACAGAGAGTGCCCGATGACACGGTGCACCGTCTTGTTGGAAGATGAAATCACCATCAGGAAAATGAATTGGAAGTTGAGGTAGAAGGCTTTTCTCTAATATGTTGATGTATTGATGTTGATTCATTCTGCCTTCAACAATTCTAAGGGCTCCTACACCATGGGAACTTATCATTGACCATATCATTACTGAGGTAGGATGCTTGACGGTCTTTACCAGACATTGCGGATGAAATTCTTTTCCAGAACGACGGCGCACGTACTGACATTTATCATCGAGTATCTCGAACATAGACTCGTCACTAAAGCAAACCTAAAAATACAAACACACTGTAAAAGCCTTGAGCTTACATTAGATTAACATCCTGTAATCACTGGTTACATGTTCAATTCATTTTGAATTCATGCAATAAACATAGCCATTGCTACAATGTTCGATACATAAAACAATTGCACTAGTGGGTAATGATATTAAACATCATTATTATATGAAAAAATATGTTACATTTTGCTTCAACTTAAAGTACATGATTGTAAGCTCTTATATAAAAAATGGTAAAGGGTAAAATACCTTTCTCCATTGTTCTGTGGTCCAATCTTTGTGATCCATGGCCCATTGCAGTCGTCGCATTTGTTGAGCATTGGTTAAGAGCGGTTTTTTGCGCGGTCGACGTGCTACAAATCCATCTTGTATCAGCCATCTCCAAACACAACTTGTTGAGACATTGATCTGGTGCTCCTGCAGCACACCCTGGAGCTGCTTGCTGGTCATTCTTCTGTTTTTTCGAACGTTTGCAAGCAGAACCCTTCTTGCACGTGGCGTCATGACTGATTTTCGTCCTGAAGTGGAACGTCTTGGAGAGGATGTAAAACCAAAGTCCAATTGTTTCTTGATGGTAAAAACTGCTGTTTTACTTAGTCCACATCTCTTGGCAATTTCCCGTTGTGAAAATGTTTCCAACTTTAATAATGCTTCAACTTTGCCTCGCTTTCTGGGACTAGGGTCAGCAACTTTACCCATATTTTGAAAATATAATATAATCTGACAAAAAAAAATGCTTAAATAATCAAAATCACATATTTAAAATCAGAAAAATGTTAAACTGTATCACTAACAACAGCAATAATCTAACAAAAATCACTTATAGTTCGTTTGAACCATACATATTCACTTGTCTGCAACTTACATTTCACAAGGCAAAATATACCAAATGTTTACTAAAACACATAACTCTACAATAAAAGTTAATAAATTAAAATTAAAATTAATAATTTCAATACTCAGCCACACCCACAGCACGTTTATAATAAAATAAAGTAGTGCTGCAACTTTTTTAGAATCTAAAAAGTGGTATAAACTAAAAAAAAAGCTTTTTTTCTTGGTGGTCTTAATATTTTTCACACCACTGTACATATTTATAACTGGAATATATTATATTATAGTTAACATTAAATAATTGTGCACATGCACATAATAATGATAATAATAATAATATATACATATAAATACATATTTATATATTTATATATATATATATATATATATATATATATATATATATATGTATATATATATATATATATATATATATATGTATATATATATATATATATATATATATATATATATATATATATATATATATGTATGTATTTATAACTAGAATATATTATGTTCTAGTTATCATTAAATACTTATGCACATGCTACTATACTAATTACACAGGTCAACAAAAAATTTTTTTTTCTGGTTCCGAGCAAATAATTTGTTTTTTGAATAGCATTTCTCATTTTGATTTCAAATATGAAATTCATTTTTTACCATCACGTCAAGTTGTAAAGATATTTAGGTTCAAATATTTAGTATTTGGGGTAAAGTCACTAATATTGTCGAAAAAAAAGTTATTTAAAAGTATGTCAAGTGGGGTCTCAAAAGAAGCATATTTTCATAGAGATTTTAGAAAACATAAATATTTTTCCTTGAAATTTATTGACAAAAAAATTATGTGAAAAAATGCTAGACTCTTAAAAAAATTTCTACAGAATGTTATTCAGCAATAATACAAGAAATACTTATTTTTATTACAAATGAAAAAAATTTTAAAAACTTTTTACAACTTTTACAAGTTGTAAAAAATACATTTTTTTTCCAACTTGACGTGATGGTAAAAAATGAGTTGCATATTTGAAATCAAAATGAGAAATGGTATACTAAAAACAATTTGTTTGCTCGGAACCAGAAAATTTTTTTTTTTGTTGACCAGTGCTATATATATATAATATATATATATATATATATATATATATATATATATATATATATATATATATATATATGTATATATATACATATTTATAACTGGAATATATTATATTATAGTTAACATTAAATACTTGTGCACATGCACATAATAATGATAATAATAATATATACATATAAATACATATGTATATATGTATATATATATATATATATATATATATATATATATATATATATATATATATATATATATATATATGTATGTACGTATGTAATATATATATATATATTATATATATGTATATATATATATATATATATATATATATATATATATATCATGTATATATATATATATATATATATATATATATATGTATGTATATATAACTAGAATATATTATATTCTAGTTATCATTAAATACTTATGCAAATGCTACTATACTAATTACACAGGTCAACAAAAAAATTTTTTTCTGGTTCCGAGCAAATAATTTGTTTTTTGTATAGCATTTCTCATTTTGATTTCAAATATGAAATTCATTTTCTATTATCACGTCAAGTTGTAAAGATATTTAGGTTCAAATCTTTAGTATTTGGGGTAAAGTCACTAATATTGTCGAAAAAAAAGTTATTTAAAAGTATGTCAAGTGGGGTCTCAAAAGAAGCATATTTTCATAGAGATTTTAGAAAACATAAATATTTTTCCTTGAAATTTATTGACAAAAAATTATGTGAAAAAATGCTAGACTCTTAAAAAAATTTCTACAGAATGTTATTCAGCAATAATACAAGAAATACTTATTTTTATTACAAATGAAAAACATTTTAAAAACTTTTTACAACTTTTACAAGTTGTATAAAATACATTTTTTTTACAACTTGACGTGATGGTAAAAAAGGAGTTGCATATTTGAAATCAAAATGAGAAATGGTATACTAAAAACAACTTGTTTGCTCGGAACCAGAAAAATTTTTTTTTGTTGACCAGTGCTATATATATATATATATATATATATATATATATATATATATATATATATATATATATATATATATATATATATATATATATATATATATATATATATATATATATATATATATATATATATATATATATGTATATATATATATTTATAACTGGAATATATTATATTATAGTTAACATTAAATACTTGTGCACATGCTACTATACTAATAAGTAATATATAAATAAATATATATATATATATATATATATATATATATATATATATATACATATATGTATATATATATGTATATATATATCTATATATATATATATATATATATATATATATATATATATATATATATATATAATATATATATATATATATATATATATATATATATATATATATATATATATATATAGGAATATAAATATATATCTATGTAAAAATTTATTTAAATGCAACTAAAAATAAAAAACCTTGGGCAAACTGTATCTGTATAAGAAGGACCATCTGGATGTTCAAACATTTGATACCAAAATCCTAAATGACTTCCACCTGCTGCTGCATTGTGAGAAACTGTATTGTTAGCATTAGTTACCCAGTACGCAGCTGGGGTAACATCAACATTTAATGTTGAGCTTGATGGTTTCACAAATATTGCTAGATTGTATCGGATAACATTTCCTACTTCAATTCCATCTTCCATAAAGTATGCATTACCTAGAATTAAATTTATAACTTATAAAACATTTTGTTTTTTATTAAACAACAAAATTAATTTTTTCTTTTTTCATTCATTTTTTAATTTCTATCAAAAACTCCTTAAAAAAAAATTTAATAAAAAATATCTTATGTAATCTTTTTTAATATGTATTGAATTTTATAGAATAAAACAAAAACAAAAAAACATCGTATGAATTACAAAACTTTTTAAAAAAAGAGATAATTAAGAGAAGCTGAATTTATATGTAAATTGCTGTACTTCAAAAGAGTTTTTAAAAAATACTTGAGAAAACTGAATAAATATTCGTCAACCCTGAATTATTACACATTAGTTTAAATATGTACTGTAATTAACATACACTGTTAAAAAACTATTTAAACAAAAAACATTCTTGAGCAAGCCTAAAAAAAAATTAAGTTATGTGCTTATTAAACAATTGAAATAATATTTTATAGTCTGGATAACGTTTCATGTAAAAGTTTTAAAGAGAGTTCTGGAAAACATTTTTGTAAAACTGTGACAGGATTGTTGTCTGGACCGAAAGCTATAAACAAAGCTTTAGCTATTTAAGCAAAAAATTCAACTCAACAGAAAGTCTGAGTACCAAGGTGATTTGTGTGTCTAACAACTTATTCTTAATTTCTTTAGAATCACAAGAAGAATTTTGTAAATTGATTTACAAGATACGCTAAATAAAAAGTTTTTTGCAAATAGTTCTGTCATTTTTTTGCACTTGGGAGAAATATTAAGATCAGATTCATGTATGAGAGATGGACACTCTTGCTTCTTTTATCTTACCTTTCTTTTAAAAAATTTTACCTTCACTTTTTGGTTTGCGTCTTGTTTCTGACCTTGCCTCATGCTCAGTTTTTAGTTATTCAATTTAAGTGGTTCTGACCATGCAATGATCTCTATAAATTTATAAATTTTGTTTTGCACATGTTCTTCAGACTCACCCTATTATCACACTACCTACTACTACTCTTAAGCTAATTAGGATTCATTTCATGATTTTATTTAGGCTGATGTTTTTTGTCTATCTGCAGATAAATGCACCTCTTACATAACCTCCTGGATCCAGGCAGGTATGAAAGTTTTTATTCTTTCTTGTAGGTATTAAGTCAAGCCTGATTCTACTCCATGGTTTTTACTTTCTTGTGCAACCGCTGTATCTAATTTAATAATTTTTTTTTATCTTTTTCACAAGAACAACTCTCTTAAGTACAGGCGTTTTTTTGTTAATGTTAATCAATGTAAAAAAGTCTGTTGCTATGTTCCTTTAAAGATTGAAAATAAAAGGATTGAAAATAATTTAAGTGAACGTAACCATAAACAAAGCATAAAAATGTTTTAATAGATCAAAATGGCTGTTCAAAATGTTTCAGATTATGAAATTAACAACTAGCATCTAGCCAGCACTTTTTTTGAACTCTTAGATGTAGAAAATGCAGCAAAACCAAAAACAGCCAGGAACATTAAAACATATTATGACTCAGTACAAATATTTGTACTTTATTCAAATAAATATTTATACTTGTATTTTGAATATACATATTTAAAAGTGTTAACAATGTCTTTAAACAAAGGAAAAAGAGGCAACACAAAAAAGGTTCGAATTTGCAGATTTCCATAACTTTTTGTCTGCAGACAAATTTTTTAATGAAGCTTAACTGATTATATTAAAAAAGGCCAAAAAAGTAACAAAAACTGCAACAATATTAGTTTTGTTTTAACAAAATTTAAAATTTAAACCTAAATTTTAACAAATACTAACTAGTTTAATTACAATTTGAAATTTAGCAATTTTAGATTTGTTGAAATTGTTCAGTAATGCTTCAAGAGTTAGTACAACTACCAATTGTTGGTGAATTTCAGAAAACCCTTAGTTGTTATACCATTTGTGTTCAAAAATACAAGAAAGGTTTTAAAGGGCCTATAACAGCTGTTGAACTCTAAAATGAATTATCAATGAATAAAGATTTTCTTAAAATAAATCTAAAGAATGTTTGATCACCACTGACAATTTTTTTTTTAATTATAGTGATGGTGCAACAGATTTATTAATGATTTTCACAGTTAAGCTACTTTAGATAGAAAAACATTTATGTTTTATGTTTATTATCAAAACTTTCATCATATATTATAACAACATAACTTAACTTAAGGACATAAAAAGCATTATTTCATTATATTTTATATTTCATCATATATTTCATTAGTAATATACATATAAACAAAAGTTTTAAGAAACTTTTGCTATATATTTAACAATGATTTTGTTTACCTTTAAAACTTTTAAATTTTAACCTGAGTTAGGTAATCTTTTTAAAGTTAAGGGTTCAAATAATGATTGTAAAGATAAGCACCAAACAACAAAATAAATAATTCAAAACAAAAATAATAAATAAAAACAAAATAAATGTTTTTTTTACTTATCTTTTATGCAAATGTTGCAATTTTATGTGTATGTACTGAACTTTGAATAAAAAGTATATATTTAAATAGTGAATGTTTATTTAGGGACAGAAATTTTTATAGATAAATTACAAAAACAGAAACCATGTTAAGCTGTAAAAATAATACTACACTTTGTTGAAATGTGAAAATTAAAACAAAAAGTATTCTTTTTATTTTAATTTTAACATTTTAACGAAGTTTTTTATTTGCTATCTATGGAAATTAAAAAAAAAAAAAAAACATTAGCAAATTTATTATGTGCTAAATTTCAGTTACATAAAAATTTGGTTTTGTTATTGCCACCATTTTTTTTTTTTTTTTTTTGAAAGGCCACCATTTTTAAAATTTTGAAATAGTATTTAGTAGTTTAGTATTAAGTTATAAAATTGTCAAAAGAATAACGACAGAATAACAGAGCAACAATGTTTAACTTTTATAACGTTTAGCTATTACTGATGCTAACTTTTTTGCATAATATCTGTTTAAAATTTCTAATATTTGTTTCATTTATTATTTCATTTAGTTTTTTTCAAACAGGTACCATTAATCTAGAGCATGTAAAAAGATAAAATGTAATTTTCTTTAGGAATATAAAATTACAAATTCAATAATCTATTTTTAATGAGAAGTTCATATCTTTATTATTAAATGTGGAAAGTTGTTCATCAATGTTATAAACAGTGTAAATAAAAATCAATTATTTATTGTTTTTAATTAATAATTTAAGTTTTCAATTTCTGCATTAAAATTATTTTTCACAAACGAAGTAAGCAGAAATAGGTTTATTGGTTTGCTTAACTTAATTTAGCATAACAATGAGGAATTTTACATTGTGCGCAAATTTTATCACAAAATATGATACTAAATTTGCTTATTACGCTAAATATACAAATGTGTTTGTTTGAAATAAATGTAAATGTATTCATCAATAAATGCTTAAGCATTGAAATAAAAAAAAAAAATTTTAATAGCTAATTAAATAAAAAACAAATATTACTTAAACCACAAATTTTAAGTTAGTTTTAAAAAATATAATCATAGAATTGAAGACATAAGTGGATGAAGGTGTTATGTTACACCAATATGGAAAGAGATATCAGGAGTTAAAGTTTTGAACACATATTGTTCTAGATATTTTTATATAGCAAAGATATGTTAATATTTATGGAGAGATATAGTAACCAATTTTTATGTTTTTTGTGTATTTGTGTATGCAATATTTAATTGTGAATATTAATATAAAATTTAAAAAGTGGAATTTTGTATTTTTGCGACATAACGCCTTCATCCACTTATGCCTTCAATTGAAAACTTAATTAAATATTTGTTATCTTGTGTTTGTATATGGGGAAATAGAAAGAGCAAGAATTTCTCTTTTCATGCATTCGCAATTAAAACATTTCACAAAACCAATTTTAGTAAATATGATAAGAACAAATATTCTACTTATTTTGCTGCAATAATAAAAAAAATTGTTTGAAATATAGTTCTTACACCTTTCTTGTTTCTATAGACTCAAACTTTATGATTGCCTAACATTTTTGAACACTTTCTAACAAAATTAGATTTCTAGTTTCTATATCTTGAGTTTTTCATAGCCATATTTTCCCAATACATTTGGCTTCAAATATTGCTTTATCATTCTTAAAATACTTCCTTTTTATTATATCATATTTTTACTTATACGATATTAATGCTTGTTGTTTTTTAAGTTTTCTTAACTTGCCTTTTAATAGTAACTACTCATTGTATTTAAGGTAATTTATAAACTCTTCAACTTCTAAAAGTTAATATTTACATAAATAATCAGCATATTGTGTTCAAACAGCTTTAGACTATTATTTTTTTTGTGTCAGCATTTTCTAATGTTTAAAGAAACTTTTCTTTATTTTTATTAAATTTTAAAAATCTTTTACTACCATTAATACAAGATCTAAAGAACACCATTTTGGAATCTTTTGATTGATATCACTCATTAATATTAGTTAAAAATCAGTTAAATATTTTTGGTAAAATTGCTTAATCCACTTTATATCCTAGATCTATTCTGTTTATCAACTAAATATTATTTAAATATATATATATATATATTATATATATATATATATATATATATATATATATATATATATATATATATATATATATATATATATATATTGTTAACTGTATTCACGTGTGTATATATATATATATATATATATATATATATATATATATATATATATTGTTAACTGTATTCACATGTATATATATATATATATATATATATATATATATATATATATATATATATATATTGTTAACTGTATTCACGTGTATATATATATATATATATATATATATATATATATATATATATATATTGTTAACTGTATTCACGTGTATATATATATATATATATATATATATATATATATATATATATATATATATATATATCAGTGAGGTACAGTTGCTGTCACCCAATGGTTAATGTTAGCCAAATCTTTTGAAGGGCTACTGAAAATAATATACATTGAGTGAAAAATTAAGAAGTGCAATTTTTCCATTTTTTTTTTCTTTTGATTAATTCAATCATTTTATAAGAAGAAAAATTTTTACATCTAAAGTTAAATTTTTTGTTTTGTCATTAAAAATAATACTTAGAAAAAACATTGGTGTTTATGAAGCTAGAAAATTGATGATGATGGCTACAAATTTAATTACAAGATCAAGATAGTGTAATGAGAGAATTGATAGATCTTTGGAAAAGCGGAAGCAAATAATTTTCAGTGATGACAGTAACTTCAAAAGAGCATAGAATTGGTTGTTGCACCAAGGTTGGAAGGTAGCAAGGTACCAAAGTTGCATGCTGGCAGTGAGAGAGTTAATTTTTGGGGTTGCTTTAAATTTAATCAAGCAGGCGTGTGTAACACTTATACAAGACAAATATACCATCAAACTTTTGTAGAGAAACTAAAGAACTGCATAGTTCTATCAATAGACATCGCGATTATTCAAAATAAATGGTATCAGTTTCAACAAAATATGGCGCTTGAACACAAAGTTTATACAGTCAAAATATAAATGAAAGAAAATAAAAGAGATTTACTGCCCTGGCCAGCTTGATTACCAGATTTGAGTTCAATTGAATATATTTGGGTTTAGGTTTAAATTCAATTAAATCTATTTGGACAAAATCTTATTGTGCAAATTTTTCTTTTAGTATATTGTGTGGATATATATTATTATCATTTTTTTTTGTTATTAATATTGTATACATACAAATAAATACAAATAATCTAAAATAAAAGTACCTAGGATATCATAGATAACATTTCTCTCCACAACTAAGTTATTAACATGATGCATTGTTACAGCTCGGTTAAAACTTCGATGGATAGCACAACCTTTAACATAAGAACCACTCACATCTCCTTCCATATGGAAATGAATTGGATAACGACCTAAACGAAAAGCTTGACCTGCATTGGTAACTTCAATATAATGAAAGTGGGCAACAGCTGTTCCTTCACTCATTTTATTTGAATGTACCATAATTTGTACTCCAAACTGATCACTGCCACGCTCTTCTCCATATCGGCCATCAAAGCAAGTTTGCGTTGCAAACTGTCCTGGGTCAAAATCATCTGGACAATTTAAAATTGCATCATTCCATTGTTCATTTTCTGAGCCACGAACAATGACATTTCGGGATAGTAAACCAACTTCAGCGCTAGTTTCTATATACCTTCCTTCAATGAACTGTGTAATCGATATATGCATGTACTTCAAAGGTGGGTCAAAAGATACAAATTTACCATTAACTCCTGTTATTGTAAGTACCTCATTCTCTCTAATACTTCTTCCTGTAGCAGCAATGACAATAACATCTCCTACTTTCCAATCAGGTACTTCAAAAATAAGTTCCATCTCAACATCATTAGGATTCACAGTTTTTGCAAGTCGACTCCATGTGTTCATAATGTGCTTTCCATATAATCCTAGGTAACCTTGCCGCAAACTTAATGATTTTGCACCATAAACAGGTAGCTCTATAGATCTAACATGTCCGTGAAGTTCAATAATAGCTTTATGTTGAAATGGCTTGTCTTCAGAACCAACTAAAAATGTGCCACCTTCAACTATTAAAATATTTTCAGCATGTAGTTCAATGTCTTTTTCATCAAAAATTAAAGTGCCACCTTTAATTAGCAATACTTTAAGTACTGGAGTACTTACATCAAGCAACATAGTTTGATTTTTTTCAATGATAACATAGTCACCTAAGATATTAAAACAATAAAAATAACAAAACAAAAATAAAAAACAAAAAATGTAACAATAAATTTCAAAAAGATTTTTATTTTTAATTCAAAGCTAATCTAACCTTTAACAGGAGGATCATTTCCTCCCCATGTAAATTTTGAACTCCAAACATCAATATATGAAAAAGAGACACTGCCAAATAAACTTAAACCATTTTTAGTGCTAAAAACTTCAACTGCTGCATTTTGTACTGTTTTATTAGATGGGCCAGAACGACAAATAATTTGAGAGCTTGACACAGAGTTTATTTGACAAGCAACACCAGCAATGTTTACCTGTGAACTTAGATCAAAGTTAGTTCCTGATATAGTCAAGTTTACTCCACCACCAGTTCCTCCTCGCGTAGGTAAAATACTAGTTAATGATGATGTAAGTGATGCCTTATAAACATACTTTTGACCGAATGTAAAGTTAAAACCTTGAACACTTACCATAATGCTACACTCTGTTGTTGGGGAATTAGACTGGGTATATGGAGGTATTCTGCAGTTCAACAACTGAGTTGAAATAACATTAGTTTGGGCACATTGATTGTTACATATATACACGCTAGTTGCATTGCTAAATCCATTACCAGAAATATCAACATAATGACCGCCTCCATAACCACTTTCTAAAAGACTTACACTTAAAACTGCTAAATTGTACGTAAACTGAACTTGATTAGACAATCCAAGTAAAGGAATTACGAGTGCAACAGACACTGGGCCTGCAGCATTCATTGGCAAAATAAATTTTACAGATGCAGATCCAGATGCTACATTAATATTTGTAATGTTTGCACTATTTCCTTCTACTAAAACTGTTAAACTATCAAATGATACTGCTTTAAAATCTATAGTAACTTCATCTCCTGTATTTCCAGAATTGGGTAAAATATTTGTTATTGAGGGAGTCGATGAGGAAGCATATATAAATGATCCAAACACAAGTCTTTTACCACTGCAATACAATGATACTGATACAGTTGAAGCCGTATGGGGAGGAGTTGTAACAACAACCTCATCAACTGTATTTTTTTGAACAGTTGCATCAACGGTATCAAACTTCACCTGCATATTTGTGCAAAAGCCATTTCCTTTAATTACAGCAGTTGTTTTTCCATATGTGCTGCCACTAGTTGGCGTAATACTATTAAACATGGCTAAACTAGTAACCATAAGATTAGCTGCGTTTAATGAATTTCCATAATCTGAATTAAAAACATTCACACTATGATTACCTGCTGGTAAACTGACAATACATGTTATTGTTTGTGTATCATATTGAGTAGTTAAACTAATAATGTTACAGTTTGAAGGGCCGATCTGAACAAGAACTTTTGATTCATTACCAAATTTTTTACCTAAAATTTGAATTGATGAACTAGAAGTTTGGATAGTAGCAGGTGCAATAGATATTATCTCTGGAGTACTACTCAATTGATAGTCAAAGCTAAGAGAAGGTTTATCAAAACAATTAGACTCAGAATCATCACAAACAGAAATCACAGCACTTGATTGCTGAGATAATATTGATGGCATGACACATACAAAGCTGTAGAAGGACTGAGACACCAAGCTACAAATTAATAATTTATTGCGATTAATATAAACATGTGTGGTTGGTAAGTTCAAGTTGAAACCAGTGATATTAACTGTTGTACCACCAGCAATTGAGCCAGACTTTGGGCTTACAGTTTGGGTTTCGGGAAAACAAATTACTGATTGGTCTGCTACCTGTGTTATTCCAATATTTGCATAACCAAAACCTTGAACAGATAAATCAATAGGTAAAAAAGTAGCTGTAGGTCGAGAAGAAATTTTATTTATGTCGCAAATAATTTCCAGATCATTTGCAGATGTTACAACACATAAAAAACCTCCAAATGTTACTATGTTATCCTCTAAAGTATAACTAAAACCATTTCCATTAATTTTAATACTTGAGCATGAACTATAAGAAATAGCACTTACATATGGAGTTGATGGTATAGAAAAAATAAAATTGGAAGCAACCATTCTTCGTTTGCGTCCAGCAGACATTTGTACAACAATGTCTAAATCATGAAAGACAAATTTTATTAGGGATTTTTATTTCTTATAAAAAATTATAACATGTTTAGAAGTATAAAAATAAATATTGATTATAAACATCTAATGCAACTTTTATTTTCAAAGACAAAAAATCAACCTTTGATTGATAATTGTATTTCACTTTGGATCTGTGACAATTGCGAAACAACAACTATTCCTTTGAATTCATCATTTCTATTTTTAATAAACTTTCCACTAGTAAAAATAAATGTTCCTTTAGTAGAATAAGTTACAGTGCAACTACCTGAAGATCTACCACGACAAAGAAGCTCTGTTTTTTCTGGTTTGTCTATAGGATATCTGAAGATTGAGATAAAATAATTTGAGTCAGGGTTTGATTGCCACGAGTACTAAATAATAAATATTTGATTAAAGTTATTATAAAATATTATAAATCTTAACTTATATTAAATATTAATAATTTTATAATATTTTTAACTTTTCCATAAAAAATGAAACGCATGTTAGTATTGTACAGTTTTTTTTAACAGTTTAATTTCTTAAGTTAAGTTTGTGGCTCAAAAGTAAACAAATATATATATATATATATATATATATATATATATATATATATATATATATATATAAATATATATATATATATATATATATATATATATATATATAAACGTAGCGGTTATTTGTTTGTGGACATTTCATTTTCCGAGGTGACATAAAAAATGTTGCATAGAGAAAAAGTAAAAAATGAAATTCCTTAATAATCAATCTTAAAGAATAATTAGCAAAAAAAATTAAAAATAATTAATTTTATGAGGATTTATTGCCATTGTAAAAAAATAAAACGTTTTTAAATATTAAAAAAAAAAAAAAAACGCCATTGCAACTTATTTGACTTTATTTAATGTCTTTAATTAATATGCACAACTTTTTAATTAATTTCACTAAAATTAGGTAATATATTTAATCTAAAAATTTTTGTTAATTTGAATTTTATTTAACTTTTGCAACTTTTGTTTTTAAATCACTAAAATTAGATTATATGATAAGAATAAAGGCATGTAGCAGACAACATACTTATGTAGTAGCTATGTCACAGGCCAATGAATATGTAGTAGCTATGTAGCTGGCACATGCGGTAGTGGTAAAGCGCTCGCTTCATAAGCGAGAGGTTCCGAGTTCGATCCCCACCACGTCCCTGGTAGTACCGCGCTCAACTTGTTTCTCCGTGCAGCGGCCTTGTTTGTCAAGGTTTGTGTTTTGGAGTTATAGAGTTGAGAAAGGGTTATAACCACTATTAAGTAGCCTCCTCATCTGTAGTGGCTTTATCGGATTTGAGGAGGTGAATAAAAAAAAAAAAAAAAACAACATAGCTACAACATTTTCATTGGCAATCACTAAAATTAGCGTTTAATACTTTATTCCTTTTTATTTAATCAAATTTATTCAAAACATGTTGTTTAATAAATTTTATATTAAACAACAAAACATTTTGTTTAATAAATTATATATTATGCTTAATTTTTTAAGTTAAGTTTGAGTAAACAAATTGATATATATATATATATATATATATATATAATATATATATATATATATATATATATATATATATATATATATATATATATATATATATATATATATATATATATATATATATATATATATATATATATATATATATATATATATATATATATATAGTGGGGGGCCAAATTATTAGTTACAGTTTGTTTTTTCAC
Source organism: Hydra vulgaris (assembly GCF_038396675.1). NCBI lineage: Eukaryota > Metazoa > Cnidaria > Hydrozoa > Anthoathecata > Hydridae > Hydra > Hydra vulgaris. Next base: position 62,535,703 of record NC_088927.1, on the reverse strand, counting down.
AAAAAATGCAACTAAATATGAATTTTAAATGAAAAAATTTGCTTCTACTCTTATATTCTTTGAGATTTTAAATAATAGTTTTTTATGTTTTATTTATGAAGTTATAACATTTATAAATAATTAAGGCAATTTTTAGAATTGATAAGCTAGAAATATGTAAAAACATGTGAAATGCGCCTTTTTATATATTCGTGGCAAAATTAATATTTGCACAATAACGTGTGCGTAATAAATACAATTTTTTTCAACTGTTTATTGTTTTTGCGACTCTCACTCATTTTTTTACATTAGTCAGTAATTTTAACTAAAAATACTTGGTACCTAAAAATGGGAAAAGCTAAAGATATATCAAATGAAAAATTTCAGAAATATCTGCTTTGTTAAAACATTCAAATCACTCCTAAAGAAAAATTGTTAATTTAGTTATAGTTTCTGTGATGAATATAAGGAGAGTTAAAGGTAAACTTGATAAAAAAAATACCTGTACAAAGTGCCAGAAGTGGAAAATGTGATAGACCACGCATCACTACCCCAAGACATGAATGGGCAATTCATAATATTTGTGTTAAAAGCCAAATAAAAAGTACAAAAGCAGTTACTAAAATCATTCAAGAAACCGGTATCAAGATTTCTTATAGAACTAGAAGACGTTGAATAGCAGAACTGGGGTTTAAATGCTACAGACCTGCAAGGAAACCTAAACTTACGCCAGCTATAAAATTAAAACGTCTCACTTTTGGCCAAAAAACACCTACATATATCTGCTGAAGATTGGGAAAATGTAAAGAAATACTTATTTAGTTGTTTATTGCAACAGCATGACTTATTAAAACATTTATATGATTACTTATATTATTATTTTTATTTGTTGTTAGGTGTGTTTCTCAGATGAGTCCCAATTTAAAATATTAATGGATAAGTCTTCTTTTGTTAGACAAAGGAAGGAAGAAAATATAACCTGGACTGTGTTATGGAGACAATAAAACACACTCTAAAAGTGATGGTTGGTCAGCTATAAGTGGAAAGAGCAGCGGCCTTCTTTACATAGTTAAAGAGATGATGAACCAGGATAAATATAAAAAATTATTAGCTTCCAAATTAATTCCTCAGTTACATGAGTGGTTTCATGATCCATATAAATGCATCTTTTGCATGATTCTGCCGCATGCAATAAAGCTAAATCAGTGAAAAAATATTTAAAGTCAAAAGATGTTACTGTTTTACTATAGCGTGACAATTCTTCTGACTTAAACCCAATAGAGAATGCCTAGGAACTTTTAAAGCGGAAAAATTGGGCATGTAACTATAACCAACAAAATAAATCTCATAGAGGCACTAAATAATGTCTGGTATTATGATCAGGAATTAAAAACAAATGTAAAGAATTGCACCCAAAGTATACCAAGAAGGATACAAGCATTAATTGATGCAAAAGACGACCCAACCAAATACTTAAAAACATTTTGTATTATAATTTTTCTTAAATAAATGCTTCAAAATAGTAATAGTGTTTAAATAAGTGTCTTAATTTTTAAAGAAAAATATTTAAGCCAGTTGCACCAATATCATTGATAATGTCATACTTAAAAAGTCATATACAAAGACTTTAGTGAGTATAACAATAAAAATAACAATAACATATATTCTGAAACAAATGTTTTTACATTTTATGGTTATTTACAAACAGTACGAGTATTAATCTAAAGTAAACACCAGTTAAATAATAACAGCAATCACATAATAATGTTAAAGTAAATTTAACAAGGAGAATAATAATAGTAATAACAATAATAGACATTGTAATGACAATAATAATGATTATATCAGTAACAACAACAACAACAACAATAACAACAACAATAACAACAAAAACAACAAAAGTAATAACAATAACAACAATAATAATTATAATTTTGACAAATATCACAGATAAATGTTAAACAATATTAATAATGATAATGAAAGTAAAAATGTAAATAATATGTAAATAATACTAGCATCACATATAATAATAATACAAATAACAATAGCAACAGCAATAACAATCTATGATGATTTTTATATTTTACATGTAGTATTTTTCTAACAAAAAAGTTTTTAAATTGTGAAATTTATTATTTATTGTGAAACTTGAGTGAGTTGAGTGATTTAAGATGAAGAGGTAATTATTTCATAATTTTATAGTGTTCCAATTTACTTAGAAAGATGGAGTGATCAACATAATCAAAAGCTTTCTTAAAGTTAAGAAACACAGCACATGCAAAAAATTTATTGTCAAGAGTTTTTCTAATAGTGTTTGCTACAAAATCCATATTGATGTTTGTAGAGACATTAATTTTTGTCAAGAAAGTCGTAAAGTCTTTTGTAAAAGCCATAAAGGCTTTTTCAAATACTTTGCTAATGTTAGATAAAAGAGAAATTGGTCGATAATTTGTGTGGTCCATTAGAGAACACTTTTTATGAATAGGAATGGCTTTGGCTTAAAAACATCTGAAAAAAGGCTTTTATTAAAAAAATTACCTGACAGATTGAGTTAAAGTAAGAACTATCTGAATATAGAGAACTTTATCACAGCAAAAATAAAGTATATATATTTTTATTACTCTTGGTTTTAATTTTCTTTTCTAATAAAACTGTCTAGATTGAACTTAGCATTTTAAAACTTAAAGAATGCAAAATATAATAGGAAATTACCAACTTAAATCTAAATTAAGTGTTTATATAACAATTAAAATCATCAGGTAAAATTAGACTCTGTATACATGTTTTTTTGAATAGAATAAGGTTTAATAAAAAAAAAAAACTTTTTATTACAATATGCAAAATATTTTATTTTGTTACAACAGCAAACAGAAAGAAGCAGCAAAGCTATTTACTTGGCATGTCCAAGCATGTCAAGTAACCAGTTTGTCTTTACCTTTGCAGCATGAGAGTTGTTTGTTTCACTTAAAAATGTATGGAGGGGAGAAGGTGTATGAAAGAGTTAGACTTTGAAAGAGCCAATGCATTTTTTTCTAACTTACTGCCATTCAACCAAAATTGTATTTTACTCTTTATGTGGCAACACTGGATACCTTTTACCCACAAAAAAATCTACAGTTCTACTAAAATAAATAGTGTTGTAAGGGTGCACTGAAAATTTTGAAAATAAAAAGTAATTTTTTTGGGGTTTACTTATTTATTTTTAAGATAAAGTTTGTATTATCATTGTATTATCCAAATAATATTAGATTAAGGTTTTGATAACAAGTGTTTAATTCAAGGTTATTTTTTTAACCATACAATTTTCATAAAATCATAAATACAATGCTAAAAATATTAAACATAAAAAAATTGCATCAACACAATACATATTTCATAATTTTTATATATTAAAAAATTTGATATATATAAATATTTATAAATCAAATGTTTTTCAGTTATTTTCTGCTAATTTATACATATAAAAAGAGAGCTCATTGTTCTTAAAAGAACAGAGCAATAATAAATAAGTAGAAAATCACTTATCAAATTTTTGTTTAAAAATGATAAAAAATGCATATTTACAGAAATGTGAAAAAGCTTTTAAAATAATGTCTGGTTTAAACTTAACAGTATTTATTATTTAATTTTTTCAAATAACTCTTTAAATGTTACTGCCTAGATTTTACAACAATTTAAAGTTTTCTTCCCCATGAAAATGTTTTCTGTTATCAAAAAAAAAAAAATTAGCAAAAAGTTGAATAAGTTGTATTAATAAATATCTGAATTTTTTGTTTAAATTTATCTCTTATTTTAATATCTATACGATTTTTGTTTTTATATATAGTTATAACTAATTGCAAGTATAATTATATAACTATAGAATTTTAACTTTTATGTTTTTCAAATGAAATGTTTACTTTTACAATTGTATTTTCACAGTTACAAACTTATGTGATTTGGACAGGATAATGCTATTTTCATATTTAAATATGAGATTACAGAAGTGTTGGAGTTGACTTGCATATAACAATTAAAAATACTCAAAATTAAAAATGAACATATAACTGTTGAACACAAACAAAAATTTGGAAGTACTTTTAAACAACTTAATAATTAATTACTGCATGAAATAATTGTTGCATTTTTAAAGAACTAAATTTAAAAAATATATAATTAACGTTGTTATTTATATTATTATTAACTACATTATTGTATAACTTTTATTCAAATTATAAATTTTAATAATAATTTCAAAAAAAAATTATTTCACCACAATACTTTTACACAGATATTACCTGCCAAAACTCAACACTGTCATTCAATTTATCCTTTTTTACTTTAGCTATCCCTTTTTTGGGTCCAAACAGTGAAGTATTGTGTTATCAATTAGTATAAACATATTAATAAATTAAATATTATGATAAATAACATAAATTATTGAAATTAAAACAAACCACAACTGAGTCTCCTTCAGTAATGTAGATTATATTTTTACTCCAAGCTGAACCAGGACCATAAACTAAATTTTATAAAAAGATAAGGAGTAAAAAGGAAAAACATACTTGATAATTAAATATACAATTAATATATTAATATTGTTATTATATAAGATTTAACAAACAAAATGTTTTATATATTAATATACATCCATATTTATATATCAATATACATCAATTTTAATAATAATATATATATTTTATGTATTAATATACATCTATATTTATATATTAATATACATATACTAATATTTATTAATATTTTATACATTAATATACCTACAGAAGTATACATCATGCTGATAATATGTTTAAAATAATAAACACTTTAAACAAATTTTTTGATATAACAACAAAAACCTTCAATAAAATGAGTTATGCAAGCCTGTCGTTTAAATTTCAAGAGTATATAACAAATAAATTAACTTTATAGCTTAAAAATATCTTATACATTAATATCTTTTCAACAGAATTTTGTTTGTTCCATTTAATGGCAAGGTATAAGATTTAGATAAAGTTAAGAGAAAAAAATTCTCAAACTTCAAAAGAAAGAAATATTTTTAATAATATATTTATACTTTCTTTGTTAATAACCTATCACTCCCTCAATTCACTTCAACTCCAACAAATTTCATAATAAAGCTAATAATTATTACAAAATTTTAAACTAAATTAAAGATGAACAAGGTAATCTGCTTCAATGAGATTTTTAAATAAATGATTTTAATGATACTATTAAGAAGAATTCTATTTGGCTGATGTTGATCTTGTGTTTTTAGTATTGTAATTTTCCTAATGATAGAATGTTGATTATTTCTCATAACTCCCGCTAGTTATTGCCACTGTGATTGATTTATTTTGTTGATGTCACTGAATTTCGAAAAAAAAATCATTCAACATACCTCAATTACATAAATTGACCAGTGCAATTCAAAAAAAATTGAATGAAAGTTTATGAAAGCCAGAGCTAATTTTATAGTTTGCCTATGGATTAATTCAAAATTTTCACTTTCTTCATGTTGTAATTATAACATCAACATAACTCACAAATATAGTTTCTGTTGTTCTTGGCAATATTTTTTATATTTGTAATTATGTCATTATTATTATGTCATATATTTATTTGTTAAATGCTATAACTTGTATTTTTTCTAATGACTTTATAATTGTCTTTATTTCTGAAATATCATTAATAAATACAATAAAATATATTGGTCCTAAACTAGAGCCTTGTTTTATGCCACTTATCATGACACAATAATCAAAACATCAATCTCTCACCACTACTCTCTCCATTCTTTAACAAATGAAGTACACCATAAAAAAAGTTAACAACTTTCTAGTTTTATGCATATTGTACAGTACTAAAGTAGGTATTATTAGTACTAAAGTAGGTATATTGTATATTATTCAAAGGTTTTGACATTGATTTTTTTTAAATTGGGAATGTCTGACTGAGGTATGGTTGAAATCCAAAATCAAATTGTTTATTTATAACTGATATGCTTAACTATGCTTTGGTTCAATTAGTTTAAGGCAATCAACAGTTATTATATGAGTATTCTAAATACTCAACAATTATCAAGTTTTAACAAACTATTAAATATAAATAAAAAAGTATCAACTGTTGATCTAGAATTTAAAAGTTCAACAAATTTAGTTTTTCATTTTATTTAGTTACTTTATTAAATCTAAAATAAAAATGCTTTTTCTTTTGTATCATAAGTTTGATCTAGTCATCATGCTTTGTAACTACCTCTAATAATAGTTAACAGCTATTACTCTTAATATATATTACTAATAATATTTTAAATCAGACAGGAAATAATAAATTTAACTTAAGTATTGTTCTTGAGTAAAAGTTTAAGTACTTTTTTTGATTAAGTAAATATCTTGAGTCAGATCGGAAATAATAAATTTATTCAAAATATTGTAAACCAAATATTTTTCGAAGATAAAAATAATGATGATGATGATGATGTTGTTGTTGATGATGATGATAATGATGATGATTGTGATGATGATCATAGTGATAATCATGATGATGATCATAATGATGATCAAGATGATGATCATAATGATGATCATAATGATGATCATGATGATGATCATAATGATGATCATGATAATGATCATGATCATAATAATAATGATCATGACCATAATGATGACCATAATGATGATCATAATCATGATGATGATGATCATAATCATAATGATAATGATCATAACGATGACCATGATGATGATGATGATGATGATAATGATGATGATGATGTGATGATGATCATGATCATAACATTGATTATGATTTTTCAATACATTTTCCTTTTGAATTTGATTTTTCTCTGGCAAAAAAAAACTCTTTTTGTTTCATTTTTTTTGTTTTATGCATTTAATAAAAAAATCATTATTAGCTTTTAACTTTTACCCAAGTGAAAGAAAATTTAAACAAACAAAAATTTTTATTTATTTTGCTGCTGTTATTATTTTAAAAACTTTTTACTTTAAAGTAAAAAGTTTTTAAAATAATAACAGCAGCAAAATAAATAAGTTTATTAAAAGAAATACACACCTCCTCTACCAGAATTGTCAACATAAAATTTGTTTCCCCAACTTGATGTTAAACAATCAATTTTATTGTCAGTGCAACTAAGTACATTACATTTTTTTCCACTAAATGCAACATTAATATCAGAAACATTTTCACCAAAACCTCTTCCATTTAATGTAATTTTTGTTCCTCCAAAAAGTGAGCCTGAATTAGGCGAAAAACTATCAAATTTTAAGTCAACTGAAAGTGAAAAAGAAACTGATCCGGCACCAGGGACAAAGACAACAAGTAAAACATTAAATGAGTTCAATGAAGGAAGATTACATTTTATGAGTGTTGATTCTAATGATGTTATTTGACAACTTTGATTGTTGATGGTGACCAAAGTATTTTCTCTATTAGTAGATTTAAAGCCTGATCCGCTCACTTCAATGACTTTGTCATAAATATGAATACTTGAAGGTGAAACACTTTTGATTACTGGATTTAATAACTGATTGTAAGTAAAGGTTCCTCCTTTAATTTGTTTTTCATTAATAACAATCTAAATATAAAATTAAATAAAATATACTTATAGCTACTAAATTTAACTTTGAATTTGATCTAAAAAATTTCAAAAATTGGATTGAGCAAGTTTTATGCTTAAATTTTGTGACTTTGTATAAAGCTTTTAGTATAATGCAATTTCAGATGACATCTAAAGGATCATAAGATACAACAGATCATAGCCTTATAGTTTTTTTTTAATGTTTTAAAAGTTGCAAAACTCTCCTAAAACTATATTTTTTCATCCTAATTTTTAAGATTAAGGTGAAAAAATGTAACCCCTTTAAACCCTTGAGTTTTAAATAAATTTGAAGTATAATTTATAAAAATGGTTTTTAAAATAGCATTTAAAAAAAGTTTACTTCCAAATCCACCACAACCACCACCACCACCACCACCACCACCACCACCACCACCACCACCACCACCACCACCACCACCATCATCATCATCATCATCATCATCATCATCATCATCATCATCATCATCATCATCATCATCATCATCATCATCATCATCATAATCATCATCTTCATCATAAATATGTAATCATTATTTTCCTATATCTATAAACAAAAATAAACCAAAATTTTACTTTCTTGGATTATTTTTAGATGTTAACCTCTCATTGAAACAAGATCAATCAAATAGATTATAAAAAAAATTTAGAAAGAATTATAAAAGGCCACAACTACTCGTTAACTAATAAAAATGAAAATATAAAAAAAAAAAACACTGATTATTGTAATTGTAAACAAAAAATAGATTGCCCTCTAAATGGAAAATGCCTTTCAAAAAATGTAATTTACAAGTGCATCGTTTCCTCACAAAACAACCCTGATAAACAATATATTGGCTTAACCGAGGGGGAATGGAAAAAACGTTATGCCAACCACAAACAATCGTTTAAACACAAAAAATATTCAAAAGAGACTATGCTGTCAAAATATATTTGGGATATAAAAGAAAAAAATAAAAATTTTAATTTACAATGGTCTATTTTAAAATCTGCCCCTGCCTATAATAACATTTCCAAAAAATGTATGCTATGTTTGCAAGAAAAATTTGAAATAATTACTCATTTAAATCAAGAAAATTTATTAAATAAAAAATCTGAATTAATTTCTAAATGTAGGCATGAAAATAAATACCTCTTAAAAAATTATAAAAACAAATGACCAAATTAAACTATCCCCATTCCAAAGAAAATTATTTCATAATTACTTTCTGTAACTTCCCGTTAACAAAAAATATAGTAATTAAAAATATTTTATAATAATTTATAACTTCCTGTAAAATATTTTTTTCTATAAATTGAATTTTTTTTTGAGATTTAGTAACTCTTCCTGATGATCCAGCAATGGTAAAACTTCAAGTCGAAGATAAAAGTTAGATAAGTGTTTTTTACTAATTTATTATTGCTCTGTTCTTTAAGAACATTGAGCACTCTATTTGTAAAATACACTAACATAATTTACATATATATATATATATATATATATATATATATATATATATATATATATATATATATATATATATATATATATATATATATATATATATATATATATATATTTATATATATATATATATATAATATTTATGCAATTCCATTTTTAACATACATTACACGCGCAACAACTTTATCAAATATTTGCCTTTAAACTGTAAATGAAACTTTGAGCTATTTTGTATGAAAGCTGTTAGTCTAAAGAACAAAATAAGCTAAAAAGTTTGTCTGGGCAAAAAAATTAATTTATTACTGAATATGTCACTTTACTTACATTACACGGAAAACAAGTTGAAAAAGTTGCTTCAACTTTTAGGTCAGATTTCTGCGAATCAGAAAAACTTGAATTAAAGACTTTTACAAGATGTTGAGAATTCTATACCGATTTTAAAAATATGAAAAAATTTATCAGAGGTGACCAGGTAGGGAAAACAAGCTGTTTTTTTTTGATACTATATATTTAACTTACGTTACATCACTTACCTTACCGAGCAATTATTATATTTGATTTTTTATATCTATTAAGAGTTAGAGCTACGTAACAAAAGAATTGAATTTAATCATTAAAAATAATTAACAAAGGAAATTTAAAAAAAACTGGTGTCTTCCAGAGTAATTTTTCATAACATTTATGTAAGTTATTAAATCGAAAACAGTTTTTTTGCAAGACCAAGAGCAACTTTGAAAAATTATTTTAGTATTACAACTTTATTAATACTTATTTGAGTCATTTAAATAAGAAAATCTTTGGTTTGTCGAAGTTTTTACTTACACTTTTTACTTTAATGCTTATTGCCTTATTGTCATTAGGTTGAATTTTTAAAATGAAGCAAAGTATTTACATTTAAATCTTTTAAAACATTTTCGGCATAAAAACTGCTATCACAATTTAGGAGGGAGAGGATTTCAGGTATATGTGATTGCTTGTGACAGGAGGGAAGGGGTTATGAATCGACAAATATAGAAGGGCGTGCTTTATAGATGACCCCCCTTAATTGCATTTACAAATGATTTCTTTTACCGAAACAAAAATAAAAAAGGTTTAACTAATTTTTTTTTATATTAGGAGAATATTTCAAATAAATCTTTTTTTTTTATATTATTGTCTAAATAAAAATATTTATATAATTCTTATTTCTATTTTTTTATGTATATTTATATGTCAACCAAAATATGAATACATTAACAAATAAAAAAACAATAATACAAATAGTTTTAATTAACATTAAAAACAAATTAAAGATTTTTTTTTAAATTCTACTAATTTTCAGTTTAAATTGTGTCAAACCAACACAACAAAATAAGTTTACTTAATGACGTAATTTATTTTGTTAACAAAAAAGTGCCAGAACTTTAGTGTAATTTTAACTTAGGGGAAAGTGGTCTAAAACGAGCATTTAAGGTGAGATGGGCCCTAATCAAATCTCTTGCTAGGAAAATAAATATTACAAGTTTAACTGTAGAATATTGTTCAGCTGACCATAAACATTTAAGAAAACTATCCAAAAAAAAGTTTTTTTTATTGTTAATTTTTGGCAAAAAGAATATTTGAAAGTACTACTTTTAAAATTTTATTGAGCTAAATTTTTTATTAACTTGACTAAAACTGAAGTTATTGTCAATTTTTGTTTGCTCAGAGTGTTGATTTTTAATGTGAATAATGAAGAGAAGATTGTGAATTATCAACTTTTGTTCAGCTATAGTCAATTTTTGATTAAAAGCAGGTTTTTTTCAGAAATTAAATTAAGCAACCCATTTTAGGCTACTTCCACGAAAAAATGGGCTCATGGCATATCTTTATTCAACGGTTATTTCTTGACGTAAGGCATATTTACACCTTTAATTTTCAGGTGTTAAATTTAATATTTTTTCACTTATATTATTAAAAAATTGAAGAACTAAATTTTAGAAAAAAAAACTTTATGTTTTTGTTAAATTATGTTACATAAAAATTGCAAAAGTTCTTTCATTATATTCTTGAAATATATATATTTTATTAAATATAAAATCTGACCAACAACAATGTGAACATGTTGCCTCTATTTTCACATCAATTATCATTTGCTAAAAGCAAAAAAGAGAATAAAATTTAACTACTTTTTCATTTTCCGCCATGGAATTATATATATATATATGTGTGTGTATATATATATATATATATATATATATATATATATATATATATATATATATATATATATATATATATATATATATATACACACACTATATATATGGACTATATATTTTAGATTTGTTAAGTAAAATAATCAATATAAAAGATTTAGGCCTTTATCGCGACGATGGTTAAATAGTAATGCGTAAAAAATCTGGACCACAGCTCAACAAAATTAGAAAAGATATTATAAAAATTTTTAAAAATATTGGCTTTCAAATCGAAATAAACATAAATTTAAATATTGTGAATTTTCTTGATGTCACATTTAACCTCTCTGAAAAATCATATAAGCCTTTCAAAAAACCAAACGATGAACTATTATATATTAACATTAACTCTAACCATCCACCCCAAGTTCTAAAACAAATCCTGATTTCAATTAATAACAGACTAAACCAAAACTTCTCAAATGAAAATGTATTCAATTCCTCTAAACAAATATTTGAAGATGCCCTAAAAAAAAAGTGGTTTTGAAACTTTTGAACTAAAATTTGACCCTGAAAAAAAGAATACAAAAAAACGAAATAGAACTAGAAATGTAATTTGGTTCAACCCCCCATATAGCAAAAATGTTTCTACTAACATAGGAAAAGTGTTTTTAAAATTGGTCGATAAGCATTTCCCGTGATCTAATAAATTACATAAAATTTTTAATCGAAATACAATTAAAGTTAGCTACAGTTGCACAAAAAATATGGAAAGAATTATAAAAGGTCAAAATAAGGCTTTGTTAAACAAAAAAGAAATCATAAATGAAAAAACTACAAAAAATTGTAATTGTAAACAAAAAATCAATTGTCCAATGAGTGGAAGTTGTTTATCAAAAAATGTGGTATATATATGTGTTGTTTCCTCTATGAATGTACCTGATAAACAATATATTGGCATAACAGAGGGTGAATGGAAAAAACGTTTTGCGAATCATAAGCAATCTTTCAAGAATAAAAAGTATTCAAAAGACACCATGCTGTCAAAATATATATGGGAACTAAAAGAAAAAAATATTGATGATTTTATACTGAATTGGTCTATCCTTAAAACAGTGCCTGCATATAACAATATTTCAAAAAAATGCATACTATGCCTACAAGAAAAATTTGAAATAATTACACATTCAAATAAATTGAAGTTTTATTAATTTGATCATTCATCATTTCTGATGAATCTTTGTTGATGAAACACAGTGTTAAATAGAAAAAAATTTTGTTAAGTGATTTTCTACTAATATATATATATATATATATATATATATATATATATATATATATATATATATATATATATATATATAAATATATATATATATATATGCAGAGAATACCTTAATTAAATTGTTTAAGAATACACTGGTTTAATGGGGGTTTAAAGGAAAGTTTTGATTGGGGTTTGTTGGAACATTTTTGTTTTAAGGCATCAACTATATTCCTTCTATTATCGCTCATAGATTATTTTTGTTATTTTACACACACATATATAATATATATATATATATATATACATATATATATATATATATATATATATATATATATATATATATATATATATATATATATATATATATATATATATTATATATTTTATATATATATATGTATATATATATATATATATATATATATATATATATATATATATATATTATATATTATAAAAATAATTATATGTATATATACATATATATTATTAAATTAATTTAAATGAAAAATTACAACTTTATAATGGAACTTAAAGTTTCATGCCATTTGGCAATCATCAGCCATTATTTTATATATATATATATATATATATATATATATATATATATATATATATATATATATATATATATATATATATATATATATATATATATGTATATATATATGTATATATATATATATATATATATATATATATATATATATATATATATATATATATATATATAAATATATATATATAATATATATATAATAACTATGTTTTACCAAATACAATAACTATGTTTTACCAAAATATAATCCTGTTACTCAAGTTTACTGTGGAAATGATATAAATAAAATAATCAGCCAAAAAGAAAATTATTTTATGATTAAAATAGATAAACACAAAGCCTGTGAAATCGATCCATTCCATCCATATATATTGACTATTTGCTCTGAAAGTTTAAGTTATTAAATATATTTTAAGGCTACCCTTTGAATCGGGAGAGGTACCAAAAGCAAGGAAAGATAATTTCAATTTTTAAAAATTTGAAAAAAATTGATTTTTTTAACAATAGATTTGTTTCATTTTTTGTCTGTTATATGTAAAGTTTATTTGGCATCTTTTAGGTAATGATTTATAAATAAAAATCAGCATGGTTTTTACCAGGTTAATCTTTCCTTACAAATTTTCTTGAAAACCAAGACATTTTAACTCTAGCAATGGATCAAGAATACCCTATTGACACCCTCTTTACCAGTTTTTCTACATTCAAAATTGAAATGTATGGTATAAAGGGTTTAGTTCGCTAAGTAATTTTTAGTTTAAAAATTACTTAGCATTTTAAGTAGTGTACCCCAAGGCTCAGTTCTTGGACCAATTTTGTTTTTGATTTATATCAAGATCTTTTAGATTAACTAAAAAACTTTAAATGATGCAATGACTGGAGAATGCAATTAAATATAGAAAAGTGTAAAGTTATGCATGTCACTAAAAGAAAAATATTGAACAAAAATATTTTGAAATATTACATTTCTGATTATTAGTTGAGTCTTATATAATGTGAAATCAACCTTGGTGCCATGTTAAAAAATAATCAAAAATATGATCATATATCTACTTGTGTTTCTAAAGCAAATAGAATTTTAGGTTATATTTGACACATCTTCTTTTTATAAATATATACATATATATATATATATATATATATATATATATATATATATATATATATATATATATATATATATATATATATATATACACACACACACACACAAATACTTACATTCAGATCAAAAGAGCCATCAGTACCACTCTCAGTTATGCAAACTATTGTACGCATTGACACACTTGTAACTAGGCATTTATAGGCTCCTATGGTTACAGTTACATTACCAAGACTATTTCCAAAACCAGAACCAGTTATGGTGATTGGTAAACCCCCTGTGGTTGCACCTTGGGTTGGCGAAACTTTATCAACAGAAAATTGATATCTAGTAGTATATTTAGTATTTATTTATTTTTCAAATTTATACTTTTATGAAAACATTCAAAAAAAAAAAAAAAAATGTTAAACTTACTCAAACATTAAGTTAAAATTATTAGGATTCTGACATTTTCCAATACCATTCACAAAAACCATAACTTTTTGCATTCCTGCTTGAAGTTCACCTTAATGATTAAAAAAAGTTTATTAAAAAAATATATATGTTATTTCAAATTACCCTTGTAGGATAAAATATTAGAAAAATTAAAGAAAAAAAATGCATACTATACTGTATTCATTATTTTTATTTAAATGTAGTAACAACTATGTTGTTACTAAACTTTAGAATTTTGAATTTTTTTGCTTTTAAAAATATTTAAAAAATAATTAACTCACCAACAGTACAGATAATACTTTTTGTGGTTTGACTCGTCACAATACATTCTACTCCACCAATATCAACTTTTGCACTATTTTGACAATCTTCACAACTTATAGTAACACTTGTTCCACTTTTACCAGATGAAGGTATAATTGTTGAACATTTGGGTGTTAACAAACTCGAATACGTGAATCCACACATTCCACGCGTCTTGCATTTTGACACTATTCCATTAACTGAAACAACCACCTAAATTAATTGAAAATATTAAAATACAAAGTTATTAAAAGTGAAACAATATACAAATAAATAATAACAAAAAATAAATCAAAAAACAGATAAAATACATTTAAGTAATCTATTGTTTATCACAAATATTGACAATTCCAAACAATTAAACTTTGTAAATTCTTCACAGCCATGCTCTAGACTGATCAAGTCACTTTTTATTTTCACATCTTCTCATGAAGTTGTTGGTATTTTTAGGAAAAATTTTGTCAGAATAATGCATTAAAAAAAACATAAACATAAAAGGTATAACTTACTTGAGGATTTGGTTCTACAAGCTGAAGAAATTCTCCTGGTAATGGTCCAAATAGAATTCCACCATTTTGAATAACTATGGTGTTGTTTAAAACATCTTGACCTTGAATATTGTCAGCAATTAACTGTAATAGCTCTCTGTCTCCTCCTCCAGAAAACCATTCTACTCTCCATTGATAAAAAGAACAGTTGTTATAACTTGTAATTAAAAACACTGTGTTAGGTATTATGTCTTCAAGTATTTTTTTTAAAGTAATCGCATCCACGTTAAGAGGGATGTCTAAAAAAGTGCAAAATTAAGTTTATAAAACAATAAGAGAAATTTATAAAAAAAACAATGAAAATATTATTAACCATCATTATACCATTAGATAAAACAGTTGTTCCATCATCTAATTTGTGTGAAATTTTAAATGTTCCAAAAAGCGGAGGAGTAGAATTTTGATATTTAAATGTTGGAATTGATTTTCCATTACTAGTTGCTTGAAAAATATAGGAATTATTCCGACAAGCATTTGTGAACATAGAAATGCTCCATTTCTTTACATTAGCTACTGAAAAACTGCTATTAACCTTTAACGTATCAATCCATACCTCAGGTGCACTAACAATGTTTTCAACTAAACAAGTGTTGTTTCAAATAAAATTTCATTTTGGTCATTTTAATAATAAAAATCTTTTGTTTTTTTTTCAATTTAATAAAAGTTTATTTTAATAAAAACCATCAGAGAACATTTATGAGAAAAACATGAATAGTATTTCACTTACCAGTTCTCTTTGTGTCTGCTATCCAAATTTCATCTACATAAATTGGAGTTGAAGCATCTTTTGAAGGATCTCGAACAAGTTGTATAGATATAACATTTACAGGAGTGGATTTTTTATACCAACTTTCAGATGTAATAAGTGATTTCATATCCATGCAAACTACTCCACTAGTTGTTTCAGAAAATGGGTAGTTTTTTGTCATAACAGCTGTTGAGCTATCAGCTGCTTGATAAGAAAGCTGTAAATTGAGAGTTGTTGCATACGAACCACGAATCAAAAAACAGAGCTATAAAAAAAGTTTTTTTGACTAAAATAAAATATTTAAATATTTTTCAAGATTTAAAAATATGCTTTGATTTTTTTTATGTTTAAGATGGTTTAAATTTCTATCAAAATTTAAACCATCTTAAACCAATTATTACTTAAAGCACACAATTAAAATACTTTTGTATTGTATCTGTGCGCTTTAAGTTTCACAGCTTGTTAATTTAGAACCCTAATGTCAATGATCTACCCTATAAAAACCTTTTTTAGGGACAATTATGAATACCAATGGGAGTTCAAGACAAAACCCTAAAACCTTTTGAATTTGACTAATATTCCTCACTAATATTCTAATATAAATGCATTTTATTAGAAACTCAATTTTAACTTTACAACTGTTTTTGAAATTAATAAATAAGAAATACTAGTTAAGTTCAATAAAAAGCCTTTGGCTGGAATGCTTATCCTAGATGTTCATCAAGTATAAAACTCATTGGCTGGAAAGTTAATTCTAGATGTTTAGCAGATATAAAAACTGTTGGCAGGAAAACTATTAATTATTTTAATACTTTTTTTGATATTAAGTAATGCAAACCAAATAATACTCATACATTATGTAATACAAGCCAACTAATCATTAAGTAATACAAACAAAATAATAAATTAGGTAACACTAGGTACTGTTTCATTAAGTAATAAAAGCCTCTCCTGATCAAACTAGTCTCTTTTCTAGTCAAATGAGTAAAAAATTTATGCCAAAAGGTTTGAAGGCAAAAAAGATCCAATTGTAGAACCTAATTTTTGGAAAGGGTTTGCACAAACAGAACAAAAATTCGTCAGCTATTTGACTTTAAGTATAAAATCACAAGTTCTTCGTCTGATAAGAAACTAGAATTCACTTAATTCTTGCCAGAGACGTAGTAATGCTTTAATCTCATGATCAATTTACAGCCAATTAACTCAATGCTTATGCTTCAAGCCTTTTTGCCTATGAAGTTGCATTAGTTAATTGGAATGGTTAATTGTTTAACCAAAAATTTAATGGAAACGGTTGCATAAAGATTTTGAGAGATTTAAACAAACTTTTCATACATGTGTACATCATATGAAACGAGTTTAAGGAGAATATAAACTTTATAGATAAATTCATGATCAAATAATAGTAATAATTTTTATAGATAAATTTTATAGCCTTTGATATGTCAAAAGCAATAGCCCTTGCCTTACCATTTTCATCTAATTCATGATAAAACTTTTATGTGGTTAAATATGTCAATGGAAGAGGAGGATTGAAAATGAAATTATAATTTCAATTAGACAATTAACAAAGAGTTAGTTGGTAAATTAAATATTTGAAGAACTTGCTTACAATAGGATTTTAGTATGCTATTTTCCAGCTGGCAAGAAAAAAAGATAAAATTAATCAGATAAAAACAAGAACTTTTTTTCCTTTAAACTCTTCAAAATAGGTCAGCTTCTTTTTGTGCAATATAAACTGATTTATATGTTTCATTGATGTAAGTTGTCATCTTGAAAGTCTATTTTTTTGTAATAACATTCTGGTTTTTAAAAAATTACATATTTGATATTACAATACCTTGTTTATTCCTTAAACTTATTCATTTCTAAGATTGATGGTCTAATTCTAAAAATGGTAGTCCAATTCTAGGAATAAAGGTCTAACATTTCATAACTGCAAATCTAGATACCGGCAAATTTGAAAAAATGACCAACATAAGTAAGAACCTTCATTAGGGCTAAGCAGTTGCAAACACTGGAAAAAGTGTGAATCTGCATTAGTGCAAACAAGCATAAGTGCTCCAAAAGAACTTGCAAAGACCTGCATACATACAAGTGTTTGCGAAAGTTCTTTTGTAGTTTTCAAATCTTCATTAGTCAATATAAGTAAAATATTGTTAATATACAAGTAAAACTAAAAAAAAACTGATGATTATGTAAATTAAAATTGAAGTAAAATTAAGTAAGCATCATCAATAAGTAGCAGCGGTCAAACTTAAGTAGTCTACTTAAGTTAGTGAGACTTGTGACCACGCTAGTGGTCACTTAAGTCAGTGAGCTCTGTCACTAAAACCAGTGGAAAAAGTCACAAAAGTCAGCAAATTCAGTCAATAAAGCATTGCTACATTTAAAAAATATTCAATTTACTCACATATTGATATATTAATACATTAAATGATGGCATTTTAGTTGTGTCATTAGCAATAGTTTGGTCAGCATAAAATATTATCAAGTCACTAGAAAGTTGAAGCATACGTCGACCACAAAAAGGACGTTGATTTTCAATTCGAATGCCATATTCTTTGCCTCCGGCTCTCAAATCAAATTCATAACCTTCAGTGTAAAACACCTTTGCACCTAAAATGTTTTGATTTATAAAAACCACTATTTGAGTATTAATTTAAAAACAATTTTAAAACATTTAATAATTTTTAATACAATAAAAAATTTGCTAAAATTTTTTAATTAAACTTTAACTCAAATATTTTTTTGTTAAAAATGAAGTTACGAAACATATTAATCAATTTTATTTTTATAAAAATATACTTACCACAGGAAACCATAAACTTTTAAATTAAGTTATTAAAAAACTGTTAAAAGAATTTTTTAAATTCAAAAAAAAAAAAAAACATTAAACATGAAAAAAAATTTCATGTTAACATGAAATTTTATTAGTATAAGGTCCAAGAATTACATTTTTAATTTGAGAATATAAAAAAAAAATAACTCTCAAATATAAAAAACAAATAACTATTGACAGATATGGATAAACCAAAAAAAAGGAAAGCAACACAAAAGAATGTGTATATACCACAAGACATAAGAGAACAAATAATAAAAAACTGTATATACAACAAACCAAACATAAAATTAAGAAATACATACATCATATACATACTTTATTGTTATCTTTTTTTTTTTTTCCTTTCTTTATTTTTATTATTATTATCTATTACTCTATTTTATTCTTGTGGAAATTAGACACTTATAAGTTTTTAATATTTTATCAATAGAAAATAAATAACTCAATCAATTATAAATGTTCCATTAATGCCTATGACTAACTGCCAACACATATGCAAAGAATGGATGATTTAAAACTAGTATTAAAAAAAAACTTAAGGTAAAAGACTTTAAAACTAACTTATATATAAGTATAATATTTAATATATAAAATACATAATATAAAATATATAATATAAAATGTTAATTAAAGTGTTAAATATTTTTGTTACAAGAATATTTTTATTTACAAATAATTTTTTTAAATGAAACTTTTTCTTAGCTTGAACGTTTTTATTAAACTAAGTATTTTCATCTATTTAAATGTTTAAATAACTTGTATAATTTTTAAAAAAACTCAAAAAACAAAATTTCTTTAAATAAGAGTTCATACCATAAGTTACAGAAAATGCACAATTTTCTGAAAAGATATCAGATTTTAATACATTTTCAATATCTGCAACAGAGCTATTTACTAATAATGGACGTGTGCTGCGACTATCAAATGTTAATGAAATAAGGCTGTTTACACTCAAGCTGCTAACATCAATTATCTAAAAATCATATTTCAACATTGCTAACATAAAAATTTTATATTTATTAAATGTTTATAAAACATATCCGAAAATCATTTTCATTTTCTCATTTAAATTACAAATATTTCTTAAGCCCAATTTTAACTAATTATATTTTTATTTTAAGAATTATAAATCTTTACCTGTATTTCAGGTTGGTAAACAGAATATATTGTTAAATTTTGAAATTCATTGAAAACTTTATCAAGATCGGCATTACTCAGATTGGTTTTATAACCTAGTAACCCAACCTCCAACTGATATTCTCCGCCACCATCAGCTAGGTAAGCTTTAAACAGATACTCTCTGTCTTTTCTCATGTACATTTTTCTGGATTTTTGTTCTGCATACGCAAAGAAACTTGTCTGTGTCCAATAAGTGCTTCCACAAACTTTAACCTTCAAAATTAAAATTACAATATTATAAAAAGGTAATCAAATAAATATCTAAAAACAATATAACATCAACCTTATCAACTATACAATATAACATAAAGCATCAATCTGGTTAACTTTAGTTTATCTAATTTAATCTTTTTTTTCCATTTAAATTTGCCTCCCTAAGCTCCAGAGGAGCCCCTACAGTTGAAGAAGATACTCAAAGTTATAAAAAATTAAAAAGATTTTATAATTTATTAATTTCAGTTTTAAAACTTTTATGCTTTTTAACCACCTTAGTTGTAAAAATTTCTGTGAGATTATGATTGTAAATTAAAAAAAGTATAGCCTTAAACTCTTCACTTCTATCTAATGCACTTTAAAACCTATCAGTTATTACAGTTAATAATCAGCAGTAGAACAAAAAGATCGAAATCCATAATGATGATCACAAAGTAAATTATTTGATTCAAGATGAGAGATTAAGTGTTTATTAATCAAAAACTCAAAAACTTGTTTATAATAGTAAGAAGACTAATGGGACAGTATTGAGACAAGACAGATCACTCTCTAGAATATTTAAAAATAGGAATAACAGATGCCAATTTCTAGCAGGTTGGAAAATAAGACTGATAAGCACTTGTTTAATAGTTTTGAAAGAATAGACAACAGCTCCAGAGAACACTTCTGCAAATCAATATTAGGTATGTTGTCCAGACCACAAGCTTTAGAAAAAAAGAGCTATTAAAGATTCTCCAAAAGTCTCTGAAAAAATTTTAACAATGGTTTCTAACAATGGTAAACAGAGACCTGTTTACTGGAGAATTGTTTTGCTAATAGAAATGGAAGTAATGGGTACAATTGGAAACTGCAGCAGCACAATGAGAGGAAAACTATGAAGAAGAGTGAGGCTTGACTTGAAATTGTTGAGAGGAAATATAAAATTTCATGCCAGCCTGAATCCAAGAAGTTATATAAAAAGCACATTTCTCAGCAGGCAGACGAAAGATTTCTATCCAAAGACTATCATGAAGAAAATCACGGAAAGAGTCTCAGTCAGGTTCAAGGTAGTTGAAGGAGGTAAAATGATAGAGGGATTCTGATAATGAGGAAGAATGAGATAATAGTTTTAAAGAGATTAAACTGTAATCAGAAACACCTAAGTGTGAATGTGGGAAAACTGAGCACTGACTAGAATCGGAAACAAGACACAAGTCAAGTATAGAAGGTAAATGATTCATATTGTCTCAAAAGCGAGTAGGAAAGTTGACTATTTATTTTAGAGATTAAGAAAGCCTTTCATGGCTTTCTTTCAAGGCCTGCAGAGTCACTGACACAAGCTAACATCAAATAGAGAGCAATCTTATGGTGATGGAGAGCAATATAGAACAAAGAGAAAGACGATAAAGTAAATTGGTACTAAATGAAAGAACATAAAAGAATAGTCTCTGGATTTGAACCTAGTTTCCAGAATAATGGGTAAATTCTTATGAATGTAAATTCCAAGACCAAGCATGTGACTATTGGAGTCTTTACGAACTAAAAGAAAATAACCATCAACACTAAGATTACAAGACAATCAAACTCAAATTAGTCTCACAAAGAGCAAATAGGTTTGGTGGCCTTTGCAAGAGATAAGACTCAACAGAAGAAAAGTTACTTCAAAGAACACGAATATTAGTGAATGATTGATTTAGAGAAGTTGGTGATGATGATGGTTTTTTGTGTTTTATTGTTTTTAGTACATTAGTCATTTTTAAATTTGTTAGAGAACTTTACTCAAAGTATAGATAGTACTCAGTGCACTATTTAATAGTCCAAGCAATTACCTCATTACTATTAATAAACCCTGCGCCATAACAAAGAGCTCCAAAAGTACAAACAGGAACACAATCTATGTGCAACACGGCACTGTTAGTACTATGATACATAACAGCTGTTGATGGAATCAGCCCCTCTGAGAGCTACCTCTTAGAGGGGAACTCAGAGAGCTACCACAGAGTTTGGGAAAACTAACTACTAGCTGGCCTCAAAACCATAAAACTCAGTTTTAAAGCTGTTCCCTCATTAGGAGATAATAAAATGAGTTGTCTACTAATAAAAACAGAGACACAAGCAAAACCCATGCATCGAGTCAAATAGATCCAGCATTTAACATCCTAAACTGGAAACAATGTATAATAAATTCATTTGCGACAGCCTAAAAGATGAAGAAGGGGTGCAGGGCTGGTTAACAGAATCTGTTTACCCCTTAAGTCTTTGCCTAGAAGGCCTTCTACAAAACAGTAGTTGGATGCATTTAATGACTGCCTAAGATGAGTATTTTTATCTAAACACTTTTTCTAGCCTTTACTTAACCAAGAGCTCCAAGGCAGGGGGTGTGTTAAATTAAAGTTGGTTCATCCTAGCCTTTGCCTAAAAAAACATATCCTAAAAAGCAGCAGGACATAAAGCAGGTTGTACTAGGTTACATGTAACATGTGTATACATATATTATGTATATTATAAAATCACAGTTATTGTAAAAATAATATATATATATATATAATATATATATAATGTATATATATATAATATATATATAATATATATTTATATATATATAAAATATATATATATATATGTATATATATATATATATATATATATATATATATATATATATATATAAAATATATATATATATATGTATATATATATATATATATATATATATATATATATATATATATATATATATATATATATATATATATATATATATATATATATATATAATATATATATATATAGTTATTGTAAAAAGTCTAATCATTTAGGAAAAATTTCAATTTCTAACCTCTTAATCTCATTCTTGGCTGCACAAATTTTATATAAATATATTTCAAATACCTAAAACAATAAAAGGCATATTTTTGTAATAACAAAACTTACCATTTTTGTAGATGACATATTAGAAGGTGAGTCGCTGATCTCTAATATACTTCCATCATCAGCATTTATCATAATATGATAAAAGCCATCCTGTGGAGGTCGCAAAAATCCTGTAACTCTTGCACTAATAGCAGGATATCGCCATGGTAAGAACTGCTTTCTGCTATAAATCTGCAGTTCTGCGTATGATGTGTTTCTAACAACAGGAACTGGAAACGAATCATTAAACTTGTTTTTAACATCCATTATGTAATTATTTGCTTTAGGCCATATCTCTATATCATGGCCACGACCACCTAAATATATATACATTGATTTTAAAATCAACACAAACATGACCATCAAATTATAAACACAAATTTTACAATATGACCTCTTCATATTTAAAATAGTAAGAGTAGGGGAGAGTAGGGGACCATGATACATGGGGTACCATAAAACATTGTAATTGTGAAAATATTTTAAAAGTTGTGACAATCAATTTCAGGTGAAACAGTTGACAGTTTTCAG
Source organism: Hydra vulgaris (assembly GCF_038396675.1). Lineage (NCBI taxonomy): Eukaryota > Metazoa > Cnidaria > Hydrozoa > Anthoathecata > Hydridae > Hydra > Hydra vulgaris. Next base: position 62,511,902 of record NC_088927.1, on the reverse strand, counting down.
GTGAAACAACTAGAGTTGAGTTTTGACAAAAAAATCATTTGATATCATTAGGCCTGCAAAGGGCAAATTTTGTGTTTTTTTAATGACTAAGTAATTTATTAGTTGTCAAAGTTGCTAATTTTTAATTGATTATGGTTTTTATATTAAATTGATTGGTAACATTATTTTGTAAACTATAATCCTTATTTTCTGAATTGTGATTGGACAATATGGATTAAGCATAAAATGATACGTCTGGATTTCTGAAATATGATATGGGTAGCTAATGTTGCGTACCTTGGTGGTACCACCATTCAGACATGGTTTTTCAGTTGCCACATCCCTCTATTACAGGAGGTTCAGCACAACAGCTGCAAAAACTATCATTTGGCATTAACTTTGATTACCTAAATGTACAGCAGACAAACTCTAAATCAAAGTGAAAGACTTAAATTTACTAAACTTTAATGTAGGCTTTTGTTATTACTCTTTTCTTAATAAACTTTATTGCTTATGTAAGTTTTTAATACTTCTAAATTTAAATTAGTTTAAATTTATAATCATATATAGCTATATAAACTAATATACAATTTATATAAATTTAACTAGTTTGATTAATATTATTTTAAATGAGGCTGATGTGAAGTCTAATTATCCTATAAGTAAACATTACATCAAATTTCTACCATGAGTACTTAATCTGTTAAAACAATAATACCTCCAAGGTACAACATACATACCTCTAAGTATGTATGCTGTACTTTGTACACTCTATATTTTCAAAATAAAGAGTGTACCCTGTACACTCTATATTTGTAAAAGTTTGAAAATATCTCCGAGGTACACCACTCTCTCCTATAAATTCATATATATATATATATATATATATATATATATATATATATATATATATATATATATATATATATATATATATATATATATATATATATATATATATATATATATATAAATTGTTGCATTTGGGAGTACGGAAGGTAAAAAACTATTTTTTTTGTCAACAAGTACGCCACTTTTAATTACTTTTGACTTTTGTCCAAAATTTTTGTGTTGCCAGAAAGTTAAAACCATTAATTAAATTACAAATAAATCGTTTTTTAAACCGCAAATTTAATTGACCAGAATGCTTTTAAAACATTCTGAATGTTTTTAAAACATTCTGAATGTTTTTAAAACATTCTGAATGTTTTTAAAACATTCTGAAGTAATCATTAGCCATGATTACTTAGTTTTTTTAGCGGTGCATGTTTGTCTAGAAGAGAGTTAAAAGTAGTGAAGAAATCTTCATATGATTTATTAGTATTACTATTGGAAACTTTGATTACTTTATCCCAGTTGGTTTCCAAGTAATCATTCCTGAATTCTTCACTATTTAATTTAAAGTTTCAAAGAATAATATTGCTTTTTCGAGAATTAATAATTCTTTTTTTAAAAGATGAATAAATTAGAAACTGTGGCAAATGATGCGATATTCTAATAGTTAGATTGCCTGAAAAAATATCTTTAGAAGTTGAATTAGAAAATATATTATCAATTAAAGTACTTGAGTGATTGGTAATTCTTGTCAGTAAAGATACAAAAGGAAGAAAGTTATTTGAAGCAATGGTGTTCAAATACTCTGAGGTTGAATTATTTGAGTTTGCTTTTATAAGACTGATATTAAAATCAACCATTATAAAAATAGTTTTATATTTTTCAACAGCAAGTTTTTCAAATAGAATAGCTAGATATGAAACAATAAATTCATTAATATACATGTTAGGATGGCAATAAACACAGCCTACTGTGATATTAGACTTTTTAGGGAAAATGATTTCAACAAGAACAGACTCTAAGAATTGGAATTTATACAAAAGTAAATCACTTCCAGATTTATAAACTACTTTATTAGAAATGTAAAGT
>NC_088927.1:62495000-62502500 GCF_038396675.1 Hydra vulgaris | reverse complement strand
TTAAGACTCATCACCACTGAGTTGGATCACCCAACAAGAGTGTAAAAACGTTTTTTTTTATTTACTGAGCAAGCACTACAAAATGTTTTGAATTATCTTGTTATCAAATACAAGCACTTTGCTTATTCTTAGCCCCTACATAAATTGCCAAACAAAGTTTGTCATGATTTTTTACCAGATATATATGTGAAGGGCTACATCAGCACTGATTTCTGTTCAGTTTTAAGAGGTTCAAAAATATGCTTGAGCTTAACCACACTTTTAATAGGATATGCTTATTTCAATACTATGTTTAAAAAGATTTATTCAAACAATTAAATACAATTAAATAGTATTGTATTAAACAAATTGCACAGTAAAAAAATACAGAGTGAGAGCCAGAGAGAGAGAAAGAGAGTGAGAGAGTAATAATTCAAACTTTTTCCTAAAGAAATTAGTATTTTTACAAATTTTAAACTTTGCATTCTGATCTGATACAAAAAAATAACAAAAATATTAAAAGCTATAAACGAACTAAACAATTAAAGAAAAAATAAAACAAGAAAATGAATAAAAAAGCAAAACAAACAAACAGATTTAATAAAATAAAACAAAAACAATCAATTAAAAGCGAAGTTACAAGTTAAAAGAAAAAAAGCTCAAAAAATGTTCGAAAAAATAATAAAAAGAACTAATTAAAACAAAAATAATATGCTACAAATTTTTTACGCTTTTCTGTTTCCGCCAAGAATAACAAATATAATTAATTCTATTTTGTAGAAGTTTTTGTGCTTGCCTTTTCATTATGTAGTTTTTATTTTTGTTTGCGTAATATTTTTTATTATTTGACTGTTGTTGCTAATTATTTTTATTGTTGTTTGCTGTTGTTTTTAAATGAGTGTTTTCATATTGTTTAGTCTTTTTATTTAATTTATTAATTAATTTAATCTTTTTTTTGTAAATAATTTAATTTACACTTGCTTTTATTTATTAATATTGCTGTTAAATTTTTTGCTTGTTTGTTTATTTTATTTAGGTGTCACTCCAACAACTAGTTTTTAACTATATGAGTGACACCTAACCAGGGCCATCCCGAAGAGGTCTCTCATGGGGAGGGGAGGGGGTTATTTTATATGTTTTTTGCCAACTAGGGACACCAAAAAAAAAAAAAAAAAAAGCTTCTTAATACTTGACATTTGCTTTAAAAATTGCTAACTCAAATGCTATATGTGCCAACTCAAATGCATATATAACAGCTTTGGGGAAAGGAGGGACACCTCCTTTTCAGGACAGCTCTGCACCTAACCTAATTTTGTAAAACTATAAAAAAAATTGTAATTTTCAATTTTGGGTTAATAAATGAATTAAAAAATAACAATAATAATAAAGAAAAGATATTTAAAAGTTTTTTGAGTCCATCTAGTTTTTATTATACTTTATCTATACAACTTTATTTATTTATTTATCTTTTTATATTGATTTTTAGATATTTTTTTTTATTCTTCAAATATATTTTTGCTCTAAATAAACAATTTAAATGAATTTGTTTTTTAGATAAATTTTTTTTAACAAATATGTTTATAAATAATGCATACACAAAAAAATATTACATTAATTTAAACAAAAGTTTTTATTAATCTTAAAAAGTTTCAACGATTGTAAAAATACTACTGAAACCATGTAAGCTGTAGTCATTAGGGTCCAAACAATATGCTTATATATGCTTACTTTTTCCTAAAAACTTGGTATGCTGATAAAAAAAAAATTAAAATAAAAATTTTTTGAATAAAAAATATTTTAAGGGGTCCCTCAAGACCCTCGAATATTTAATGGGTCCCTGATATTTTCAAATAAAAGTTTTTCAAAAATATGTCAACCTGGTACTCAAATGAAGCGAAATCATATAAAAATTTCAAAATTTTATTTCAAAATTTATTTCTGAAAAAACTGTTATATTTAATTTTATTACGTAAAGATTTTTTTAAATGAAAAAAAAAGCATTTTTTATGTTTTTTTTTTTTACATATTCATGTCACTGTAAGTCACAAGGTTTAACTTTTTCAAACTTCTAATTTTGATTCTTTTAAAAGTAAATGCAACTTTGATGTTTTGTATGTTACTATATAAGGATAAATATTTTTAAAGTGCATAACAAATTTAAAGTTGATTGAAAGAGTTTGCTTTGTTTTAAGTTTTGAAAAAGTAAAAAAAAACAACTAAAAAGTTAGTCTTTAAAACAATGAAACCATTTTTGGTTTTTTTTTTTTTTTTTACTTTGAAATGATTTTAAAAATGAAAATTAAGGATCAAGTTCGGCCTGAGTAAATGTTAATTTTCTACCCAAGCGTAATTCATTCAAGTTGTAAAAGAAACATCTTTATGCTGGAAAAAGGATCAAACACTTGTCTCTCAAACTGGATAACTTAAGTTTCTCAAGTATATTATATATGTTTATAGTTTATTTAAGTAAAATAAATAAAATTAAGTAGATAAAGTTAAATAAATTTTAGAATTAGATTGACTTAGATGTAGAACTAAACCTAAAGATATTATTTAATCATCTCATGTTAAAACACAAGATGAAAAATCTCTAAGATAAACCATGTGCTTCTTTCTCCTTACAAATGTTTAAGGAATAAATATTGTCAACTAACAACTTTTAAAAAACATTTACATTTAAATTTTATGTAACTAAATTTAAATGTAATTTTATTTATTTATAAAGTAGGTTAACTTGAATAGTCAAAATAAAAAAATAACAAACTTTATACCAAATCCTTAAATTAAATATTATTCCAAACAGTAATGGAATTAACTTCTTTACTGTAATAAAAACAAAAAATTGATATCAATTATGCGAACATTGATATAATTATGCAAACATTGATATCAATTATGCATATTAAAAAAGGTGTAGTTGAAGATCTTTCAAAAGAAAATCTTTGCAGAAAACCCTAAGTAATTTAAATCTTCTTGATAATACAAATTCCTTTGCACTTGACTTAAAATGTACTGACAATATCTTTACTGGGTCTTTTAATCTTGGTTTATATGATTACTTGTGGCATAAAGGTATATATATATCCGAGATATATATACCTTTATATATAAATAAGTATATATAAAGGTAAATATATCCTAGAAAATAGTACTTTAAAAGCATTAAGTACTTGTTATCATTGATACAAGTTGTTTGCTGAAAATGTGGCAAAGCATGCAGAGCTGAAAGTTACATGGAAACTGCATATAGTTGTCTGTCATATTTTCCCATTTGTAAAACTTGATTGTTGTTTTTTGGAATTGTATGCTAGACTGTAGAGACTATTCATAGTGCCTTTAAATCAAGTTTGTCTCAATATAAGCAAAGGATTGGGCATAAAGAATGTGCAAAAAAGAAAGTCTGCTTCTCCTGCAACAAGTCAATTCAACAATTCAACAAGCTTCTGACACTTTTTGCTAAGATAATATGAAAATATTATAATACACAAGTGTTATAATATTAAAGTTGTGTTGACATTACTTTGAGTTTAAATTATTTTAGGTTAGGAATGGTACTTCTTGTATTTATTGATTTAAGGATGATAATTTAAAATATTGATTAAATTATAAACACTTTTTACTTTTATTTTATTAATGTAAAAGTTTAGTAATTTAGCCACTAGTAATGCAACCAAATTTAAAATCAAAATAAATTTTAATGAATTACTATATTAATATTCTGATCAGCTTATTTTTAACATTCATTTTTTATTGTAAACAAATACACCAACAAATAGTAGCAAAAATAAATAACCTGCAAATGTTTGATAGTTGTAAATATTATCATTTTGATCAACCATTTTTGAAGACTTTTCTCGTGTTGAGCGTCCAGCTGCATTGCTTACAATTAAAGAGGCTGTCCAAGAACCTTACACATAACGCAAACAATTACATATACATAGTACATACATTAATACATGCATATGCATACAATAATAAACATATATATACATACAAATTAATATATACATACAAATATATATATATGTATATATATATACATATCAGTCTTCTCCGTTTGAAATTTACTGCCAGCGAACTATAAAACGCTGGCACAAATGTAATTTGTCGGACATGCACAATTTCAAAAATTTTTTTTTTTGTAACTCTTTAATTAGAATTTAATTGAGAAATTTGATTAAGATTTGTTGCAATTTAAAAAAAAGCTTGAAATTTTTTGGCAAGCGCTTAAAAAAGTGCTAGCCAGGGTTTGGTGGGCATGTGGGCGAGCGCAAAACTGCAAGAGCGCAAAAGTGCTCATCAAACGGAGAAGACTGACATATATATATAAATATATATATGTATATATATATATATAAATATATATATGCATATATGTATGTATATGTATATATATATATATATATATATATATATATATATATATATATATATATATATATATATATATATATATATTTGTAATAACATTTATTAACATCTTATTACAACAGTATTAACATCGTTTGAAAAATGTTGTTATGTTATTTTATTTTTAATATTTAATATATTTATTAAATATATCATTTGATGTATTATTATATATTAAATGTATTGCCTATATCAGCTTATTTTATTTATCTAGTTATCAAATAATATAGTATTAAATAAATAAGCTTGCTTCATAACATTTTCAACAGATTAAGTAACTATTTTAACTAATTATTGATAAAAACTAAATCAAACACTGACCAACACTTTTGATTTTTGTTGCACACATTGTCCAGCCATCATTCCACCAATAAAATGGGCTCGTATCAATAACTCCAATTCTATCAAAAAATTTAATCTTTAATTCAAGATAAAAAAATAAAAAGTTCAAGAAGTTAAACTATTTCAAAGTTTTATCAAACTATTTTAAGTTTTTTATTTTTAAACATTTAGAAAACATCAGAAGTGGTAGTCTTAGTCGTAGTATTAGTGGTAGAGTTGGGAAAGTAGTAATGATAGTGGTAGAAGTAATAGTGGAAGTTGTAATGCAGTAGTAGTAGTAGTAGTAGTAGTAGTAGTAGTAGTAGTAGTAGTAGTAGTAGTAGTAGTAACAGTAGTAGTAGTAGTAGTAGTAGTAGTAGTAGTAGTAGTAGTAGTAGTAGTAGTAACAGTAGTAGTAGTAGTAGTAGTAGTAGTAGTAGTATTAGTAGTAGTAGTAGTAGTAGTAGTAGTAGTAGTAGTAGTAGTAGTAGTAGTAGTAGTAGTAGTAGTAGTAGTAGTAGTAGTAGTAGTAGTAGTAGTAGTAGTAGTAGTAGTAGTAGTAGTAGTAGTAGTAGTAGTAGTAGTAGTAGTAGTAGTAGTAGTAATAGTATTAGTCATTAGGGTTAATAGTGTGTAGTCATAGTATTAGTATCACTAATTATATTTTATTAATATTTATATTTTACTAAGTATCAGTTCTTGGTAAAATATAAATATCAAATTGATTTTTGTATTTTATCAATTAATTTAATTTAAAAGTCAACTATATTTGCTATTTTTATATTTTATCAAGTTAAATTTTATATAAGCAAAATAAATATGCAAGTTTGTAAATACATAATGACATTATAATAAACAACTACATCATTTACAACTCTGCATAAAATAAATATAAAAAGTTCATACAACTCATTAGTTTCAGGATCAAAAGGCTCACAAATGTCATTTCCAACAAACATTCTAAATAAATATAAATATACATTTTTCTCTTTTCAATTTAAAAGAGAAAGAACATCATTTCAATTGTTCCTAAAGTTTTGTAATAATAAAGACGAATAATGACCAATAATGTATATAAGAATATCATAGTTTTAAGACAAGGTTCAAAAAGGTATTGTAAATGTTAGCTGTTAAATGATCTACTTTAGCTCCTAATCTAAAGCATCTTTCCAATTGCTGTTGTTGGTTGCATTTGTTTAATTTAAACACACTTTATAAACCAAAAAAAATTTTTATAACAGTTTGGATTATTCAAAGCATAATTTTATAGGACATTGCAGTGTTTTCAAAAAACTGTAATTATTGAGCTACAACTTTTTCTAATGTCTCTATGACTACAGATATTAGGCTATCTTGCTGGTTATTGTGGTCAATAGAATTTAACTTTTGTAGCTACAGTAGATGAAACCACTTTGAAGCTCCAGAATGCACATTAAATCAGTGCCTGGACTGGTGGTTGGAGCTGAAATACATGTTCAACACTAGCACAGAGTCTTGACTCTATTGGCTAAGTGTAAAGGTCCAAGTAAGTGTAAAAGTGTAAAGGCATGTAATCTAATATGATTAATGTGTGTATTCAATCAATTAAAATTAATTTTGTAGGTCTTATGTCTAGCTTTGATGTGCAAGCCAAAAAGTAAAAGAAGTGATTATGTTTAGCTATAAATTCACCCATTTGAAAGTGGATGTAAACATAGCAAGATCATACCAAAAATACATGATAGAACAAACAAATGCACTTTACCATCACACCTGTAGACATTAAATGTCCCAAAAATTTAAATTTTGAATCAACAACTTCTTTATTTACATATCCTTTCTACATCCTTATTTGATTTTGTCTTATGTGATTTCTTCTGATTTAAACTATTTAAAATCAGTTTTAAGTTTTCAATTTTTCCGTGTCTATATGATGGATGGCTCTACTGGTCATCTGTATGCCATTATAGTGTCACAAAAAAATAAAAATAATAAAAAATAAGAACAACAAAACAATGTTGGGCTAGATAGAAAATAGAAAAAAAAACAAAAACTGTTTGCTAGAGCAGAGCAAAATAATTTTTGAATTAGTTAGAGTTAGGAAGTTAGAGTTAAATACAAGTAATATAATTTTTTTACAATAAAACATTTTTTCACATTTGTTTTTACAATTAAAAAAAGCATATAAAAAAACAAAGATACTTAGAAATCTCATTGTTGTTTGGATCAAAATTTGCTGACAATCTGCTGATTTGCGTTGAAAATATTAGTCCTTCAAGTTGAATTATATCACCTAAAATGTCAAACATTTTTGAAAAATTAAACTAAAAAATAAAACAAATTAATTTGTATTGTTTTAAACGTGGTAAAAAATTTTCAGAATCATTTGTTTTGCATGAAAAAAGTTGAGAAGGATGCAGGGCAAAAGTATGCTGAAGAGCAAGATTTTCTTTCATTTTTAAAAAGAATCAATCAGATGACTTACAAAAGTGTGGGTAATGACAATTTAAGAAGGTAAAAAATGTTGAGAGAAAAGAATGATAAAAGTTGAGAAGGAACAGACAATGAAGGACACAAAGAATAAAATTATCTATAAAAAAAATGTTCACTGTATTTGTTAAACAAGAGTTATCAAAGACAAAGGTTACAGTCAAAACAAAACAGTTGTTGGTTTATCATTAATGTTGTTGGTTTATCATTAATGTTGTTGGTTTATCATTAATGTTCTTGGTTTATCATTAATGTTGTTGGTTTATCATTAATGTTGTTGGTTTATCATTAATGTTCTTGGTTTATCATTAATGCTGTTGG
>NC_088927.1:62462500-62490000 GCF_038396675.1 Hydra vulgaris | reverse complement strand
TTATTTCTCTTTTTTATAAAAACATTGAGCTCTCTATTTGTAGAATACACTAACATAATTTATATATATATATATATGTATATATATATATATATATATATATATATATATATATATATATATATATATATATATATATATATATATATATATATATATATATATATATATTACCTGGCAAAAGTTTCAGGTCACTTCAAATAATTCAATTAAAATTTACTTTTTAATTTATTATTATTATTCATTAAATGTGTTATTGAACAATGAATAATGCAATATATATACATGATGGTCGTTCAACCAGATATATTAAATGTTGTTAAAAAATGTTGAAAATATCAATAGTGAGTGATTATTTGTTGTTGTAAACTTACTGCTACAAATAAAGGTAGAGAAATAAGTAGACCCTGTTAAACATGAAAAGCTGATGACAGATCGATTATACTCTCATGTAAACAAAATAAATGGTAAACAGCTCAAGAATGAACATCTAACTTTTCTCTCATGATAAAATTATTTGAGATAGGACTGCACAACATTGCTTGAAAAGTGTTGCCGTGAATGGTAGAGTAGCTTTCCGAAAACCCCTTTATAAGCCTTTTTTAAACCTTTTTTTTTAGTTAAAAAAAGGCTCTAGCTCATAAAATTTTGAACACAAATAGACTGATAAAATGTATTGTGAATGGACAAATTCAAACTTATGTTTTTGGAACAACACGACAAATCTATGTGAGACAAACATTCACTGAAAAATTCCATTCAAAGTGCATACAGCCTACTGTCAAACATTATGGAGGTTCAATAATAGTCTGGGGTTGTGGGGCTTAATCAAGTTAGTGGTCTTGTGAAGAAAATGGAATTCTCAACAAAAAAGAGATATCATAACATGTTATATGGAAATGTGATACTATGTGAAAAACGTCTAATTCAACATGCAACAGGATATTGACCCAAAATATATATTCAAATACTGTACAAACTATTTGCAAAAAAAAAAACTTTAGGAGAACTCAAAACTATGATATAGTTGCTACAATCACCAGACCTCAACCCATTTGAGTTGTTATGAGAACAACTCGATTAAAGTACAAAAAGAGTGCCCTACATCAACAACTTATTTGTGGTCAATATTATAACATGTGTAGAAAGTTATTTCTTCAACTTATTTGAATAAATTATTCAAACATATGTCAAAACTTGCATGTGCGTTAATGAAAGCAACAAGTGGATTTTTTGACAAAAAACGTTTTAGATTTTTGTTCATTATTATGTAGCATAAAATTGTTTATTTTTATCATAGATTTAAAAAGGTTGATTAGTTTGTAAAGAAGTTCAGCTAAATGCAAATAGTTTATTTGCTTTTTATACATTTTTTCATTTTTATCAAGTGACCTGAAAAATATACATACATGTATAAATATATTTAAATATGTATATATATAAATATATATATACACATACACACACATATATATATATATACATACATATATATGTACATATATATATATATATATATATATATATATATATATATATATATATATATATATATATATATATATATATATATATGTATATATATATACATATATTTACATATATAGATATATACATATATATGCATATATATGAAAGCAATGTTACGTTAATATATTACACAACTCCAATGTTTACAATGTTATGTTTAACTTGTAACATGACTCTAATGTTTAGCAATGTATGTAAACTAGCTGGATAAGGCTCTTAACAGTTTTAGAATTCCTTTTTTTTAGAGACCAGGAGTAAATATTGATTTTATAATTTTAAAAATTGTAGTTTTTTTTGAGACGTTGCTCCTCTACTAGAGAATATCCCTCTTGTTTATGATATAATCAATTTGCAGAAAAAATTACACTTTCAGGATATCAAATTTTAACTTTTTTAAATTTAAATTATGTTTTTATAAAACTATTTTTAAAATATTAATGAGTTAATATATAGAAAGAATTCTTACATAAAAGTAAACATTTGATGGGACTTCAACACCATTAATAACAACTCCAATTTTATAGTCAAACGTAACTTCACCATCAAGAAGTTTTCTTTAATAAATATATAACATATAAAGTATATTGCTATTATTATTGTATTATTATTGCTGTCATTATCATTATTATTTTTAATAATGATAATAAATCAGTATGTATATGTAAGTTATGCAGTATGATGCATAATTTTTCTAACATAAAACTATGAGTACCTGGTTTCACAAGATAAAATTTCTCGACTTGATGCTGTTATAACTACATCACAATAGTTTACAATAAATGAAAATGTGTTTGTCATCTTTACAATAATTGTGTTGTTGGATTGATCAGGAAATTCTAAAATTCAAAATAAAAAAATTAAATAAAACCGTTTTCGTATTAAATAAGCAAATGTGAACAGAATGTTTGTTGTAAGGTTTTAAATTTATTTAGATTTTATTTTCCCCTAACTTCAAATTTTTTATTTTCAAGAATCTTCAAAGTAAACACAGATTCTTAAAAATTTAACAAATACTACCCTAGATTATTACAATAAGTTTTATAATGCATATGCTTGCAGGGTATGTGTATCATAAAATATGAATTATAAACAAAACATATGTATGGCAATTTTGAAAATCAAATTTTTCTAAGTATTCTTTGATTTTATTCTGCTTTCAGTAATCATTTTCTGATTTCAAATGGTGAAAAGGTATGATTTTCTCTGATAATATTAAAGCATATGCAACTTTCACAACTGGAACCACAATCTTAATACTTTTTAATTATAAACTTGAATAAAAATTGGAACTATCTGGGATAATCTAAAATTTTAAGACAAAAAAGTTGATACCTGTTAACAAAGTTTATACCTTTTTTTGAACAAATTTAAAACCTATTTTAACAAAAGTTTTTTGAATAAATTAAATGTGCTTTGTAAGCAAAATATAAAATTTTTTTGAGAAGTATTCTCGATGAAATTGCAATAGTAATTTTCAATTTTGATCTAAGATACCAGTTCTAATGTCTCAACTTTTTCAGTTTTTTACATATTTTTCAGTTCAAAACATTAGCTTTATAAGTGTAACCCTAGATCTTGCTTCTCCTCAACTTCATTAACAAATTATACACACCCTGCAGCATTTCACTTATTTTCTTCAGCTAATCTCATTTTGCTTCATTATCATTATTTCATAGTTAATAATTTACTTTTTCATTAACTTTTTTTTTTTTTTTCTTGGTATCTGTGATTGAATTTAGGTTATTTCTGCATCTCTGGTAAGCATATTTTAAATTGATAATTATTTGCATTATTGATATAATGCATTTAATTCTTAACTGAATTAATAACAAAATGTTTTAAAAAATTTTTTGGAAATTATTGAAAACTAAAAAATTAGAGTAAAATATAAAAAAAAAAAAATCTAAATAAATTTATCATTTTTTTTTATTATATAAAAAAAAAAAGACATTTGATAAATTAAAATAGCGCCTCATCATACACTTAATGCCTAAAAAAGCACCTTTGAATTATTTTAGACTAAGTGTTTTCTGAGTTACTTGTGTTGTGAAAAAAGCAATTCTAGACTGCTTTATTTTTAAGTGTTTTCTGACTTACTACTGCAAAACAGTAATTATTGTATGAGCTTTTTAATTCTGTTAATAACTTTTGTTTTTAATAATTTTTTTACTTTTTATTAATAAATATGAACTTTTCCCTCCCTTTCCCAAATGCATTTATTTTTAATTTAATGTAATCAAAATTAACATTACTTTATTAGATCAGATTATTTGTTTATTTATTAAGGCAGAATTCTTAGTTAATCAATCAAGAACAAATTCAATTCCAACTTAGATTTTTAAAAATAACAAAAGTTTTTATTTTTATCTATACTTCCAACTGAAAGATTGAACTCCAAAAATTGTGTGACTTCTGTTCTCAAAAGTAAAATATCTTATTGAACTCAACAGTATAGAATTTAAATAATTTTAGTGGCGTAGATATCTAGCTATCGGCAGAATCGGAACATTTTGTGAATCATAAAAAGCATTTTTCAGAAACAAAAACCAACTAAGTTACTAAAGTCACTAGAACCACAAATATCAGACTCACCAATCGGTACTTCTGTTTAGTTCAAATTGTATAATTTTTTTTTTTTTAATCGTTCAAGTCTACCATAGTTTGTAAAACTTAAGTACAATTAGTCAAAAAGTGTTGTCTACCGCGATCGCGATTCCATCGCTTTTAATTCTTGTAAAGGCCAAGTGAAAGTGTTATAAACCCGAAAAAAAAAATTCTAAGAAAAAAAATGTTTAATTTACAAAAACCAATCAAAAATTGGCTAGATTTTAAGCTATGTATCTTTCCGACAATATTCGTGATTCCGTTGGTCAAAAAAATTTTTCAAAAAAGTTATTAAACACAACGTTATTACTAAAACGTTTGTTGAGTTAATTCCCGTTAATTCGAACCTCCAAGGGACCAAGGAAAATGGTTCGACTAAACGATTGTTCAACTTGAGCGAAGTTAAGCAACCGGTCATGTTTTCGAGGGACTACAAAAAAAAAGTTCGAGTTAACCGGTATTCGAATAACCGGGAATTACCTGTATTAAAAAATATAGCTTTAAAATATTAATGTGGCTTTAAAAAACTGTTTCTAATCATTTCCCACCATTTTTCTAGAAAAAACTAAATTTAAAAATATATTAGTAGGAGTGAAGGATATTTTTTTAATTTACTTATAAACGAGAAAATGAAAAACAGTAAGCATTAAAGCAGATTCTACAAATAAAATGAGGGAGGTAGGAGGGGGGGGGGGAATCCTTGAAAAATATCGACTGACTTCGTAAAAAAAAAAAAAAAGATTTTTAAATTAAAATTTATCCGACTGATTTGTGTCAAATACCCAACTAGCCGACTAAATAGGTAAAAAAAACCGACTACAACTTGAAAATCACCAGAAAAATCCAGGTTCGAAACGAGCTTTGGACATATTTCGGCGTCACGGTAGGAAAGGAAGCGTGAACTTCCTGGATAAATGCACTTCCCCGGGGCTCTGTGACAAGACCATTAGGTCTTCTTGGGCACATAAAAAAGGGGGGTCTAACACATTTCACGCACCCCCAAAGAATTCTGATTATAATTTGTCATTTTACAAGTTAAATAGTCAACCATAAGGATATGGAATAAAAGGTGGAAGATTATATTTTGAAAAGTGATTTAAAAAAATGATTTTAAGATAAAAAAATATATACTATGCTATTCAAAAGGTAACTATGAATTTTTTTTCTTCGTTAAAATTGTTCATAAAAATTTTTGAAGTATTTTATTTGAATGTGTTTATCGTCCACCAAGTGTTAAAACTAAATTATTTGAAACTTAACCATAAATACTATTGCAAAATTTGATAAAGAAAAATTAGGAGTTGAAAATTAAACTTTATGTTATTGGTGCCATGAACCCAGACTTATTGAAAATTTTCGAAAATGATTTTTTTTATGTGCTCTTTAAATTTTATTCTTTTTATAAACCAACGCAAGTGACAAAAACCTCTGCAAAAGCAAATATTATAATTACTTGGTAACAACATTTGAAACTGGGATTTTTAAGAAAAATATTAGCGATTTCATTCCGATATTTAAAAAAGTAAAGTATATTAAAAACTATAGGAGAGTGGAATTTTGACAAATAGCCAAGTGGGAAAGCGAATTAAAGACACCAGTTATACAAAATTGATCATGTTTATTACTTATCATTTAGGTTAATTATTTATTCACAAACCCTCAAAAGCATTTTTTATAAATCTTATGATGAAATAAAAATTTAGGCCAAAAATAAAACCATTGTTGGTTACTCAAAAAAAAAGTTGCTTGAAATTATCAGGAAAAGTTAAGACCAATTTATCGTATACAATAATTACAGCTTCACAACACTACTGCACGTCTGGAACTGAGCATGGGATCCCCTCTCAGCAGGTAAAAAGAAATTGGAAAAAACATTTTTCTATTAAGCCGTTTTGTGCATGTTCGGAGTTACTCCGCGTTCGCCATTACTCCACTCTCCTCTGCGTCTGATTGCGAACCAAAAGTAATAAATTTGAAAAAACGTAAAACAAGTAATTTTGATGAACAACTAGACTGAAACAAAAAAGTGAAACAATGGACAGGACTCATGGACCTTTAAATATTTTTTAAGTAAATTTCTTGATTATTTTAATAAAACATGTCTTCAAAATTTAACGCAAAAGATGGATGATTTGCTGCTAAATGCTCAAGTAAAAGCTAAAACTCTATTATAAGATTCTAAAAAATAAAACCCTGGTAATAAAAAACGTTAAAAAAATCATTAATATTTTTACCAAAATTTTACTAAAAAACCCAAAAAAAATACTACAGTAATCAAATTATCAAATGCAGTTTTATTAGTAAGAAGACGTCCGTCATTAACCCTTCCGTACCGGAATTTATTTAGGCGATTTAAAAAACGCAATCCTATGCCACGTAAACACTTAAATAGATGGGTTTCCTTACAAAATAAGTTAAACAAAGTATATATTATTGGAAAGCAGGCAAAATTCAGAATCCGAAAATTAAATTAAAAAAGTAAAAAAATTGAACTGATGACGTCGACATTATTTCATATTGATGAAGTAGCATTGCGACTTTTAAATATTTGCTAATGAAGCCTTTCAAATAGCTAGCTATATTGTTGTAGAAGTGATTAAAGGCTTGTAGAACGGTGCAAAATTTATTCACCTTTCATTTGATGGGTTTTTTTTCTAATATAGATAACTAGAAAATAAATAAATAACATTTTTCTCTGGTGACGTAAATTTTTTTTTTTTTTTTTTTTTACCTAATTTTGTTATTCAATAAAAATATTTAAAATACCTATAAGGAAAAGTAACTAGTTTAATGGGATACTTTCCTTATTTAGATAAGTAGAAAATAACAAGCCCACACTTTGTTTAAAGCAAAGAAAAATTTTTCAAGCTATTTTATTTGTTATATTTAGTCAACACAAGTAATTATATATATATATAATTTTAAAAATAAAACTATGAATGCCACATATTCCAACAATTAGAGACTGAATCAAGGCATAAATGGACATTGCATAATGAACAAAAAACACGTGATCTACGAATACTTTTTGAATGGCGCTGGGACTGACCAACTAAAGTAGTTTTTCGAACATTTTCAGAACAATTTTTGCAATCTCTTGGTTTATCGTTCACCAAAGGTTTATGAACTCCAACATTTGTATGTCGTAGTGTAATGTGTTCATTTGAATTACTAGGTCTTCCACTATTCTTAGATCTAGTACTTCCTATTAATTGATCAATAAGTTCCTCACGAAAACTTTGATGACTGCGGGCACGCTGGTCAGTAAACCAAGACTCTAATACAAATGCATTATGAACACGTATTTCCAATAGGTGGTAAAAGATTCGCCTATACCATTTACTTGATTTTCTTCCACAATTATAATACTTCATGATTTGGTCTGCTGAATCTACACCACCCAAGTTGGCATTGTAATCTTTAATTGCAGGGGGGCATGGAACATTTATTCCTCCAACTGCCCCTTTTTTTCCTTTCCGCTTTAAATATATCGTACTGTTTGCAACTTCATCATCATAATTTGGATAGTGAATTGTTGAAAGTATATGAACAGGCTTGCTGTCAATCCAGACCTGCGCTAAAACTGGACCACACATTCGTCAATCACTATACCGGCGTTGCAACTTCATTTTTGTTTTCATTATAATATCCTTGGGAAATTGGCTGCGATCAACTCGTGCAGTACCTGTTGCATAAACTTTATTCTCATAAAGATACTCAAGCAAACCAACTTTGGTGTAATAGTTATCTAAATATAGATGGTATCCTTGTGCCGCCAACTAAGGATCCAATTTTGCTGACTCCATTGTCCGATTTGTCGACAAATAAATTTCGTAGGGAGCTAGACACCCCTTCCCCCCTCCTTCCCTCGGGACGGCCCTAATAATAGAATGAGAGAATAAAATCATCATATAATTATCAACAACACCAATATATTTTGTGAAAATCTTGTAAAAAAACTCATATAGACTCGTGATCGTCACAATCCTGATGTAAACTAAAAACACGCTGACTTCACGGGGAGTTTTAATTGATTTATGGGGGGGGGGGGGTTAAATTTTTTACGGTCAAAGTTTTTGAACGCTGTGAGATTATGCTATGAAATTTAAAGTTTGTCGATGAATATAAATTGTGTTAAGAATAGCAAAAATAACATTTTATCAAATTGTTGCTCTCGCGATTGACCGAGGTGTTGCTAAAATTTTAAGGGTTTTTCATTCTTTTTCTAACCATCGCAATTTTTTGCATAGTATTTTTATTTAACAAAAGCATAAACATACAAATTTTTGGAGTTTGCTCCATGTCTGGAGGTTAGCAATAACAAACCCTTTTTAGTAGAATTTTTTATTCATAAATAGCAATACAATATATTTAATATTAATTAAAAAACTTACATGTTAACTATTATTATAACTTTTTCTACTCGACAAAATTGCCTTTTGCACCTAGGGCTAACATACACGTTTTTATTTATTATAAGAAACCAAGCAAATGGGCAAATTTTAGGTGCGGTAGTAATAGAAAAGGTGCTTTAAATTGGGTTGCGTACGGAAGGTAAAACACCAAAATAAGGCAGTGAAGTACACGCTTTTTTATGAGAAAACAAGCAAATGGTATAATACTTGAAAGTTTCTATTTTTTTCCTTACCAATTTAGTATTACAATTTTCTTAGAGTTTTTTAAGTTTGTTATTAAAGTATACGTATTTCAACAGTTTAAATGAGCTCATAACAATCAAAATGACAGAAGTTGGTCTAAGGAACCCCTGCCACTCGAAAAAAAAATCATTTCCCATCAACAGAAGCCAGAAGCATGTGATGGTCTGGGCAGGAATCACCCACAAAGGTAAAACTCCTCTCTTCTTTATTCCAGATAGAGTCAAAGTTTGTGGTGCTGAATATCGAGCGATTCTTAAAGAAAAACTTTTGCCTTGGACCCAGCAGCATTTTGGAGATGAAGAATGGACGTTTCAACAGGATGGTGCATAATTATATATATATATATATATATATATATATATATATATATATATATATATATATATATATATATATATATGCGTATATATATATACACACGCACACATATATATATATATGTATATATATATATATATATATATATATATATATATATATATATATATATATATATATATATATATATATATATATATATTATATTCATGTATACATTACAACATTATAAATTGATTTCTAATATGGATAAACTGATTAATTGATTTGGCAACTTATTCCATAAGAATTCAATCATGTTTGTAAAGAAGTAATATCTAGCTTGGTTTCTTGTGAATTGTGTTAACAGTCCTAATTTAGAGCCTCTAATATTACTTGCAGGTCCTTGTGCTAAAAGGGAATGTGGTATAGCATTAATATGAAACCAATTTAATTCATTAAACCCCTTGAATGCTTTAAAATATTGTATCATATCCCCTCGTTGCCTTCTTTTTTCTAGAGTTTGTAGATTGAGATAAGTTAGACGGGCTTTGTAATCTAAATTTCTTATTGCTGGAGCAAGTTTAGTTGCTCTTTTCAGGACGGCTTCTAGAGCCCTTATGTATTTATTTTGAAAAGGATTCCAAACAGATGCACAGTATTCCAAATGAAGTCAAAAAAGGTTGTAAATAATCTAACAAAAATAGGTCCCATCCAAGATTTGAATGTTCGCTTAAGCATACTTAGGATTATATTTGCTTTATTTATTGCATGTCTGATGTGGTAATTCCATTTTAATTTATTGTAAAAAATTACACCTAGATTTTACTCAATTTTTGTTGTTTCAAGGTTAAAAACAGCTCCAATATCGTCTTTCATAGTGAAATAACAGCTATATAGATTTTTACTTGGTTTTTCACCGAATTTCATAATTTTACATTTCTCAATATTGAAGGACATCTCCCATAGCTTGGACCAGTCTATGAGGATGCCAAGGTCATTTTGAATTGATATGATATCCATATTGTTTTTGATTGTAGCTACGAGCTGGCTATCATCTGCAAAAAGCTTAAAAAAATTCTTGACTATTTCTGGCATGTCATTTATATATATATATATATATCAAAAACAGTAGTGGACCAATAACCGATCCGTGGGCTATCTCACTCGATACCTTTGCCCAATTAGAATACACACCACCCAAGACTACTCTCTGTAGTCTACTTTTTAAAAACTCAGAAATCCAAGCAATTAATTTTACATCAAACCCATAACTATTAAGTTTTATATTCAGTAGTTCGTGGCTTACTCTGTCAAAAGCTTTGGAAGTCCAGCAAGATTAGGACAGCCATAAAATTATGGTTTAGTGCCTCTTTATTTATATCAAGCACCTCTAGAAGATTTGTGACACAAGATTTAACACTGAATTTGAGTTTAGTAAGGTGCTTCGTCATGTATTTTCTCACTAATCTCTCCATGATCTTACTTGCAATTAAAGTCAACGAAATTGGACGGTAATTTATTGGTTCAAGTTTACATCCTTTCTTGATGATGGGTGAGATATTTGCATCTTTCTATAGCGAGGGAACAACACCTGTTTCAAAAGATTCGATAAATATATAAAGTAATGAAAAACTTAGGTTCTTATAACATTTTGAAAGAACAAAAGGGTGTAACCGGTCTACTCCAGGCGGTTTCGATTTGTCTAAGCTGCACAGTAGAATGGCTACTCCAGTATTACTTAGTAGAGTTTTACTGTCAACATAAGATATAGTTTGAGTTTTCGGTTTGAAATCTAGCATTAATGTTCTGTAATGGGTCTGAGTAAAGGCTTTATGGAACTGTTAGTTTAAACAATGAGTGATATCTTTTTTCTCTGTGATTTGTTTCCTGTCAGCATCAAATACTGCCTTGATATCATTCTTTTGTTTTGTTGTTTGTTGATGTAGGAGTATAAAATTTTAGGATTTCGTTTTGCATGCTTTGAAATACTTTCTTCATATTGTAAAACTGCTTTATTTACTAATTTTTTAACTAATTTGCATTGTTTGTTGAATTCAGTTTTAAGCTAACCTTTATTTAGTTTAGATGGTGAAATTTTTGAAAATACATAATTTATATCTTGAAGTTTTTTTGATACCTTTATTCATCCATCTGGGTACTGATTTGGATAAGTTGAGAGTGGAGAGGGATTTCATGGGAACAAACTTCTAAACTAGTTTATAATAAAAGTTAATGAAAATATTATAACATTGGTTAGCGTTTTTATCATAGAAGTTCGTATGCAAGTTAAGCTCATTAAGTGCTTCACTTATAGCTTCATAATTACTACATTTGTAATCTCGTAAATTTCTTTGATTGTTTTGTGAACAGAAAGGATCCTTAACTCGATATTCCCACAACAATGTCTTGTGGAACTGATTTCGCTCCGTGGATATAAAATAGAGACCTATTTCTACTGCATATAAATGATCGGAATCATCAACTAAAATTATATCATGAAAGTTATGCTTGAAAGTAGGTTTATAAACTGATAGTAATAAAAAACAGTCGTTTATAGTTTCTAAAAATTATCAGCTTGAAACTCGTCCTTTACCATGACACTTACCTCCTGTATCATCTCAAAAGATATCAGGGTAGTTTAGATCACCCATTATTAATAAGTTATTTAAATTTTTTAAATCGACTAATTTATGTGCTTCTCTAATTGAGTCATTAAATATTTTATTTAGGTCAGCATGTATAAACAACCAACTAAAATAGTATTTGAACCAATGCCGACCTTTTCACCCAATTTGCTCACTATCTAAGTAGAAAGGATCAATCTCATGAGATAAAAGATCATTTCGCAGATAAATTACTACACCTCCGCCACTGATAGTTCTTCTATTATTGAAATAGGATGTGTAATTTTCTATATTGCGTTCAGAGGTAATGTTGAACCAAGTCTCAGTAATGCTTTAATGTGCGGAAAACTAAGCTGTTCAATTCTTACAATGAACTCATCCCATTTATTGCATATAGATGTTGCATAAAAAATAAAAACACTTTAAAGAAGATATAAAACTTTTCTTTTCCTTAATTTTTTTAAAACAATTTTTATGCATGTCCTTAGAGTTACTGACTTTCTTTTGTTTGAGCTCAATCAATCTAAGTGTGCCTAAGCGTATGCCCCAATAACCTTTCCTTCCATACTCTGTTCCCCGCTTAAGCCTCCCATTTGATCCTTCGACTTCATTTAGAAGGTCATTGTTTGTATTGTTTCTTTCAATTTTAAGTTTGGTTTCAATTAATCTTTTATTTTCAATTCTGTCTGGCATTATGTATATATTTTGTAAAACTTCAAAATGTTTCAATTCTTTAGAGTTAAGGATGGCTGTTCGTTGTGTGGCATGATCCCTAAGTTCTAAGAATATTAGCAGGGGACTTTTATCAACTTGGCTTAGTGATTTATTCAATCGATTTCTTAGTGTTGTTGTGTCTTTATACATTTTTGGGTTTATACCATTACTGTTCATTATAGTCTTTTTTTTTTTAACCTTACTTGTTTCTTAATATCTTCTCTTCTTAACTTTAGTACATTTAGAACTTGATCAACTATTTGGGTGTCTGAATCACTATCCACTGCGTCTTCTGCAATCAGTGCTGCATCATTTTCTTTAGAGGCTTTTCCAGGACTTAAGAAACTTGACCAGATATATACAGAGCTGAGAGCATTGGTTAGTTGATTACTTGGAAGTTTATTTTT
Source organism: Hydra vulgaris (assembly GCF_038396675.1). Lineage (NCBI taxonomy): Eukaryota > Metazoa > Cnidaria > Hydrozoa > Anthoathecata > Hydridae > Hydra > Hydra vulgaris. The sequence goes on along the minus strand of NC_088927.1, from coordinate 62,477,163 downwards.
CAAATCACATATTTTATCGTTTTTCAGTCACTCTGTTTCTTCAAGTGTAACAACTCTACTTTGCAAGCTAATAAGTGATTTGCAGTTATCAGAAGCCAATTATATAGATTTTTTGTTCAATCAGTCCATCAAGTAATGACCAGGTAGATTCTACCAAAGGATCCATTTTATTAGATGTAATCTTTTAAGGAGGAGGGTTACCACCCTAATGCAGTGGATTACCTCCGGGTCATGTACTTTTAAAATTATTATTAGTTAGCTTTTTACACAGGGACTAAAATGTTTCAGTATGTGTTTTTTTTCGTCATATATATATATATATATAGTATATATATATATATACATGTATATATATATACATATATATATATATATATATATATATATATATATATATATATATATATATATATATATATATATATGTAAATATATATATATATATATATATATATATATATATAACTTAAATTGCTTGTTTAGGTGAGCACTGATGTCACACTGAAATAGCTGGGGGCTTCAGTACATACATCGACGGAAAAATAGCCTGACTCGCAGCGAAGTGCTGCTACATCGACAGAGGATTTGGGATGAGGCAGCAATATTTTCTTTCATTATTCTTAATTTTTTTCTTCTTTTTCTGAAAACGCTCTATGCTATAAAGATAAGCAAAACTAGTGAGCAAATGTTTATCTGAACCAGCTAGAGAAGATATAAATATGTATATATGTATATATATATATATATATATATATATATATATATATATATATATATATATATATATATATATATATATATATATATATATATATATATTAGGCTGTCCCAAAACATTAGGTAAAAAAAAGTCTTCCCCTCCTAAAAGTTTTTTTATGGTCTCATGATATCACTTTGATTCACTCATGATATCACTAAAATTTTATAAAATTTGAAATATATTTAGTGGTCCAGCAAGGTTCTTGAAATTTTTACTGTTGCTGTAAATAGAGTCCAATGCATTGATTTCTGTGAAAGGTTTATTCAGTTTTTATTCAACATATGGCATTGTATTTAGTATCATTAAAAAGATCTCAAAGTTTAGGTTTTACGCATATGCTTTACTCAGGCTTGATCGGGAAGCGGCTGCGATCGCACTAGATAATTGACCACGCAAATAATATTTAGTTGCGAAAAACCGTCCAGATTTTTTTGTCGTTTTGAGAACACTTAAGTTTATATATGTTTCCATGTTTGTCCGCAAAACAATTATAAAGTTATAAAGTTAATTCAACTTAAACTTGAATGTCCTCAAACATCTTGGTGCAGAAGAATAAAAAAGAATATTCGCAAACACTAAAAACCTGCCAAATCTACGAACAAACTAATTCTATTGGTTCAAAAAATACGCTGACTTAGCGAAATAAAGTTCAAGAGTATTCTGTTGAAATATTCTTAAAAATTGTATTATTTGAGTTTAGTTAAGTTTTCTTTGAGATTGCTAGCATAAATCGTTTTAAGAATAAATTATCAAACGAAAAATTTTTTTAATACTATGGCTCATTCTCGGAGCCACATCAATAATATACAATTCTTAATTATAGTATGTAAAAAAAATTTTAATACAACTTTAATTATTTTATTTTTTTACAGAAAGGTCAGTAAAGATGCCAAAGAGTAGAGTGACATGAAGCAAGGCCAGTATTTGGTCGATAGGGCATCCTTCTGAGACAATCACAGGGGCACGTCTTCCAGCTGGACAAGATCTTATGCAGAGTTTTACTTTTTTTTCACTGTGTAAAGAAGTTGCCTGTTGCAGACAGTGCATGCCAAGTGCATGATCAATTAATGCCATTCTGGACAAAGTCGCGGCTACCCATTCGCCAGAAGCAACACATCATTCAGAAAATCAAAGATCTGTATAGTGAGCAACAACGTTTGATGAGCTCTAAGGCCAGGAGTAATGAGAAGGATAAACAGAATCAAAAACAGTAAAACTGAAAAACTTGATAACCTGTTTGATATCAGCCAGGCGAATGCAGCTCAGCTAATCAGTAGTGAGGAAGATAGACTGTTTTTGAAACTCCAACAAGAATCCAGAACTAGTTGTATTGGACCAGTTGATGGAAAGCTCTTGGGTCGAAAGAAGCGCTCTGCAAAACGTCAGGAACAGTTTGCCAAGCAAGTTGCATAAGCAGCTGCAGCCTCATCAATTTAGGAGATGGATTGTGCAGTATTGTTAGAAAGTGAAAACAGCTTGTCGGAAGATGACAATGACGCATTTTTTTTTTACAATGCCAAGCAGGAGCGGTACTGCTAAGAAAATAAAACGTCAAAATGTTCTTTCACCAAAGGTAGTTGCAGTTCATGATCAGACGAGCCTAAGCATTCAAACATCAACCATTGTTTTAGCTTCCAAGGTGAATGAAGTAAGATGTTCAACATCTGCAGTTCTGTCAAAGAGCACAGTTCATCGGAAGCGTCAACAAAATTGGTGTCTGATTTAACAGGTGCTGGCACTAACCAGGTGGATCGCTTGCCCATTTTAATCTCGTTCCTTGTTGATGGCAGTACCAAGCTCCTAGGAGTGCCAAAATTGACCTCTGGCTCTCGTCAGACTGCAGCAGAAGTAGTTTATGAGTTGTTAGTGTCGTGGAACTGTGAAACTCTTATTATGGGTATGTGCTTTGATTCGACTGCGTCAAATATAGGCAAACACAGACGAGCTTGGACACTGTTGGAGGTTGCTGTTGGACATAATCTGCTATGGTTGGCATGCAGACATCACATGCTTGAAGTCCTACTCTCAGATGCATTTGGCGTGTGTTTTGGACCATCAACCGGGCCTGATACACTCATCTTCAAGAGATTTTGTGATTAATGGCCTGCAATTTATCACATTCCAAGAGATTGCCAAGCTCCTTTGATTAATGATCATGATGACCTAAAGACCTTTATTGAAAGATAGTTAAATCTTGAAAGTCATCCAAGACATGACTATTTTGAGCTTCTTTGCCTTGCTGTTGCAATGCTTGGTATGCAGACCATCACCACAATACAGAAGCCCGGATCACTGCACCGAGTACACTGGATAGCAAAGGCCACCTACTCTCTTAAGATGGAACTTCTGTTTGATGGTAATGAAAATTTTCTCAAGCTAACGGCACAAGAGCTCCAGGGCATCCAGCGATTTAATAGATTTGTTGTCTGTGTATCTCCAATCATGGTTCAACAGCAGAATTGCTATTGATGCGCCAATCAACAATATTTTGCTTAAACAATGACTGAATAAATATGATGATGTGGCTTTGCAAACAATTGTAATGAAGATGATGAAGCGTCATTACTATTATCTGGGCCAAGAGATGGCAACACTTGTTCTCTTTTCGGAACGTCTGTTTCCACTCAAGAAGGCAAACCATGTTCTAAAAATAAAAAATGAAAACAGTTCGTGGCGAGCTTTTACTCACATCATTGCCAAGCAGCTTATCAGGAAGATCAATGTCTCGCAGCTTCTTTCAAACTGCTGGTATTGACGACAGTTTCCTTAAAGTGGAAACCTGGCCGAATGTTGCATCATTCAAGATTGCAAAATCAGTTGTAATAAAGTTAGTGTGTTTCAATAATTGCACAGAGCCCTGAATAGAGCTTATCCAGAAATTAAACACTGCAGACGTGATAATCTTGTAGATATGTAGACATTTCTATTATTCAAAAAGCAAGTAACAATGTAAATATGTGGAACAAAATTCTGTAGGGGATAGTTAGCCCCAGGGTAAGTTGACGAACTGCGTTTATTTTCAGAGCCTTTCATCAGAAAGTGAAAAAAGTTACACAGAACCTTACTAATTGATCATTCACTATAGTATTGTCAGGATTCGCGCATGCGCATGGGAGATGTTGAAATTTATGTGTTTTTGGGGCAAAAACTTGACTTTTGGAACGTCGCTTTCTTTTTACTTTACAAAGAAAATATTGGTCGTATGAAAAAAAATTATTGTAAAAGTTCCAGTCATAATTGGTTTACTATATTCAGTCAGACTTTTTTTCAAAGTTGCCGTTTTTTAGGATCTATAGACTGTTTATTGAAAAAAAGGTTTTCGGGGTAAGTTGACAAAATCTTCACGGGGTAAGTTGGCTCATAGCATTTACTATGGAAAAAAAAATATGTTTTTATAAAATTAATTTTTTATTTTATTTTCAATTTTTTTACAATATTGAAAAAACGTACTCTTACAAAAAAATTACAAAAAAATTTTTTTCAGGTTTTTTTTCACAGATAAAAAGTAGGATTTGTTTTGGCTGTTATACGTACTAATATTTGGTACCATCTAAAAGTAATATTAAATTTTGGCTTAAATTTGTTGCCAAAATTAATAGTAAAAAAATTTCTATTAATTTTGCACTTAATAGTACATTATAAATTATTTTTATAGTTTGCGCCAACTTACCCCGTGGTGGGGTAGGTTGGTGCAATATATATATATTTTTTTTTGAAGGCCCGGGAAGGCCCCAAAAATTTTTTTTGTAAATGAATGCAAATTTTATAAGTTACCCAAATTCATACTCTTTAAGACTACACTTTAATATTTTCAAAAAAATGTCCTGTTAGGGCTACAGAGCTCATAGAGTAAAAACCGAGCCAACTAGCCCCGGTCTCCCCTAACTGATTATTAGTTATTACACATTTTTTATGATTTTCTCGAAATTACTGTTTTGAACCCTACCACCTAATACAGTAAAATATTATATGTGTAGAATTTACACATTGACATCTTTTTAATGATACTAAACACACCAAGATAAGTTGAATAGTAACTTCATAATCCTTTCACGAAAATCAACGCATTGCGCTCTATTTATGCTAACAGTTAATAATTTCAAGGACTTTGCTGGACCTCTAAATATTATCCAAATTTTATAAAATTTTGCAGGTGATATCATGTGCCATAAAAGCATTTTTAGAAGGGTGATACCTAACATTTTCCAAAAAGAATATTTTTTGGGACACCCTAATATATATACATATATATAAATATAAATATATATATATATATATATATATATATATATATATATATATATATATATATATATATATATATATTTGATTGAGATATCCAATACATTGCTTTTGTATGCATGAATTTAATCTTTACAGTTTAGGGATCGTTCATAAATTACACAACGCTAAATTTCACTAAAAAACAAAACAAAAAAGAGTATAAGTTTTCCCTCGCATAGCCTTAAGTCATATTAAAAAATTTTCCTCTTTTTAAAATAAGTTTAGCATTGCGTAATTTACGGACGATCTCTTATATGTTATATATTATTACAATGTTTTTTTAAAATTGTCATGAACATTAATGTTTATGGCATAATTTCTTTTTAGGTAAAACAGTTATTATTATTTGGAGGTAAAAAATATAGGTAATACAATTAAAAATGTTTTGCAAATTAAAATAAATATTATAATTTTTTCTAATTCAAAAAAAAGTTTGAATTTTAACATTTATGTTTGACTGTATGACGTTTATCATCTTTTTTGTATATGTAAATTGACAACAGACACTATTTTGTCAGAATGCAGCATGAATGGTCTCATACGTAGAGTAATTAGGCATTCTTCTGACCAATTAAAGAGAACATCCATTAATATCAATATCGATCAATGATGGCTTAATTAACTATAATCAGTTGTTGTATTTTTTTATTTATTTTGCATTTTTCAGTAATTTGCTTTTATTTATAATATACTATCGATTATACTCTACAGAATATATTAGTTTTAAATTTGGAAAGTGTAACTTTGTTTGTAAAATTAATAATTTATTTTAAATATATCAAATTACACTTTATTTACTTTGATTTCTCTTTATACTTTCCCTTGCCTATATTAAATCAAATCTAAAGTGTGTATTGTAAATCACACTTATTGTAAATCTCAAGGGGTCAGTCAGAAAAAAATAGGTTTTAAATTCGGCGTAAATCAAACGACAATCGGTCGTCAGTAGAAAAAAATGAATAATAAATATAGAAAACGTAAAGAGACTCCAAAATAAATTATAGAACAACAATTAAAGGCAAAGATAAGAAGCAGGAAACTAGTTAACCAACTCTATAACACAAAATTGCTTCTGGTCATCGATGACAAAAAATACTTTTGTTTTGCAGGGAACAACATGCCTGGAAAATATGGATACTACACAAACAACAAAAAACATGCCCAGAAAAAGTTCATTTTATAAGAAAACAGAAATTTCCCAAAAAATTAATAATGTGGATAGCCATATCTGACCGTGGTATGTCCGAGCCATTGCTTCGCACTTCCAAGACTGCAGCAATTAATTCATCAATCTATATTGATGAATGTAGAAAAAAGACTTCTTCCATTCATTTACAAGTATCATGGAGACTTTAACTATTTATTTTGGCCTGATTTAGCAAGTTCTCATTATTCTAAAGATTCTCTAAATTGGATGGACCAAAATGTCTATGTTGATAAAGAATCCAATCCCCCAAATGTGTCTCAAGCACGACCGATTGAAAACATTTTGGGGATATTTGACACAGAAGGTTTGCAAGGGAGATTGGCAAGCTTCAACAGAGCAAGTTTTGATTGATCGAATTAAATTAAAACTACAAGAAATCGATTTAAATTTTTTACAGTCACTGATTAAAGGCGTCAGAGCAAAATTGAGATCAATTGCAGATGGTGGTGTTTTTTCATTTAAAAGATAATTTATTTTTATTGACGTTTTTATTTTGTCCGATAACTTACGCATCACCCTATATATAAACTTCAATAAAAATTTTAGCTCATTTATAAAAGACTTTACATGTTTAACTTTATCTACTGTTCTTCTTTGCTTTATCTACTGTTTTTAACCAAATACTTTTTAATGCAATTTATTAGTAACGTAAAAATTGAGATTCGTTGGCTGTAGTAATAATTAAAAAAAACAAAAAACGATCGAATGTTTTTTTTCAGTAATAAAGTTTTAAACTTAAAAACTAAATACCTTTGCCGTAAAGTTTGATTGTAGTACCTCCTGCATAGCTACCACAGTTTGGTTGAATAGAGTACAATCTTGTTGCTGCTGTAAGAAAGTAGTATAAGGAATTATTTGCGTAGTTACGTAAATATTTAATAAAAATTATTTATAATATATATAAATATAAATTAGTTACAATTGTAAAAAAAATCTTAATTTAACCTTCATAGTATTGTAAGAATAATAATTCTTTATTCCTTATGAAGATAAAAAGTTTCACTTTTTATCTTAAAAGGAAATAAAGAATGTATAGGACTTTATCGTATTTTTATTCATTCTCTATTTTATTTGTTATATTTATTGTTATAAAACAATAAAGTTAACAAATTAGTAAATTAGTAAAGAACATTTTGAGATGCGCACGCGCTTTCACAATCTGAAGGCTCAAACCATACTTAAAACAATTTATTTTTCCCTTCAACATATTATTAACATTTTTTTACTTTCAATAATATGTTATAGGGAAGTGTGCGGCATCATGATACACTTTTGATCTTTGCTTCGTAACTATTTTTTTAACCCTTAGTTTTAAGCTATTGGTGCAATTTATAGATTAAACTTATAGCAGCAAATTTAATTTCATTAGTTATTAAGGTATAACAAGTTATAATTGTGAGACTATTTAAGTACAATTAGAATCTTGTATCAATCTTGTACCCCCACTTATGGGACACCTTGGTAAAACCTATGAGCACCATTAGAAACGTTTATGCCATAACGGAGCAGAGAAGATTTTACGGGTGTGTGTAGGGTAGGGGGGGTAAGTAGGGGGTTACACAATCTGAAGAAGGTGATTTTCAAGTTATGGTCGATTTTTTTACGAACTTAGTCGGTTAGTCGGGTATTTGACACAATTCAGTCGGTTAAATTTTCGTTTTGAGGAGCTTTTTTTTTTTTTAGAAGCCAGTTGGTACTTTTTGAAGATTCATTCCGCCGCCTTCCCCTCACCCCCCAACCCCCGTCATTTTATTTGTAGAATCCCCTCTGCAACAGAGTACTATTCTATAGTTTTTGGACCCCTGACAAATGCTGGATCAGGTTACCCCATACTTGCCAATAAAAAACATTCAATTTAATTTTAGTATCAAATTTTATTTTTCAATAGTTTGGTTTAATGAAGTAAAGAGCTTATGGCTTATACTTACCGATACACACTTTAACTTAGCAACTTTAAGAACTAAATTTTTGATATATATATATATATATATATATATATATATATATATATATATATATATATTATTGAAAAAAAATAGACTGTGATATATCCAATTGCAATATATAAAATATGCATTCATAAAATGCATATTTAATTGATTTTACTGAACTGCTGCTTTTATTATCGGTATTTGTTATTTTCATATAATTTATAAAATTAAGTCCGAATAAAATGTTTTTACAAAGTAAAATTTTTAATTCTCTACCCCCAAACGATTGGTTTTAATGATTAAAAATTACTTAATAATTAAAAAACCGAAAAAAAAAAACCAACTAAAAGTAGATTTTTAAGTTGTTGTAACCACTTTCTGGCGTAATTAAATTTTAAATTGTTTTTTAACTTTTTATATTATTATAAACTTTTTCCATGAAAAGAAATTAAATGGCACAATATCTGATTTAAGTTTAGACTGTTTTGAAGTATAAAGTGGGACGTTAAAAATACTTATTTAAAAATGGAGCAATTCCTTTAATAAATAAATAAACAATTGTTACTACAACATCAGATATATTAGTAGACAATTAACTATATTAACAAAGAAGAAACAATCTACCTTAAATAAACTACCTTAAAAAGATATAATTAAAATTGGAACATCGTAACGATGCCAGCTTTTCATCATTTAAAATAATGGAAGTTAGGGCACATTGAATCTGATTTTTTTATTTTTTAAATTGTGAAAAAAGTAAAACATTTATTTTGTTTTTTCAAATGCGAAAGCTTAAAGATTTATGTCTATAAGAAATCACTAAAACACAAATAATTATTATCTGCCGGTTACAAACAGGTTTAAATTTGTCTCCAGTATAGTAATGAATCACTGCCTAAGGGAACAGTTAATCTATAAAGACAACTATGAGGAAATAAGGCCGGCGCAAAATTAATTTTAAGTTTAATGGATGCCGGTTCTTGTCATATATGCAACATTGTTAAGGATGAAGGCGTAAACTTCCTAAATTAATGCTCTTCTGCGGTGCTCTGCGATAAGACCATTAGGCCATCTTAGAGCACCTATACTTTCTTTTTTTTTTTTGTAAAAAAAAAAAAGAAAGTATGAATAATAACAGTCCAAAAAATTAACTTCATCTTTTTTTTATAACTTTCCGATTAGGTCAAATATAACATCCATAACAAATTAAGGAAAAGTAAAGAATTTTGGAAGCAAGTTACCTTTAAAAGTTAAAAACTGCTGATCAAAAATTTAAAATTTTTATGAAAATTTTTTTATAATAGATATGAATAAAGATAAATGATAAATGAGCACATAAAATAATGGCATTACCATGAACAAAATCCTAATCTTTAATAAAACTTTAAAAGCCTTCGATAAAATTTATTAAAGATTTTGTGCCCATCAATCCACCTTACCACGTTTTGTTGTTGTTGTTGTTGTTGTTATTATTGTTGTTGTTGTTGTTGTTGTTGTTGTTGTTTTTGTGGTTATTAAGGTGCTTTCAGAAGCCCTTACGGTCTTATCACAGAGCACCACGGAAGAGCATGTCATTTGAAAGTTCACGCCTACTTTCTTGCCAGCGAGGCTTAATGAGCTAGAGCTGGCGTTGAACCTTAGACCTTTTTGTTTTGAGCCAGAAATCTTACCATTGCGCAACGATTGCTCATTTTCCTTATCTTTGAATCCTTTTTCGATTGATGGCACCCCATCTTTCCCTATTTTTATCTTTAAATCGAAGTTTTATATGTATTAACAAAATCCTTCTATGTGTAACAAATTTATAAATTTTTTAAAATGAAATCCTTTGATGTAAATTTATTTTAAAACGTGAAGTTAATTAAATTTAAAAAATGAAAATCTGCGAAAGTTAAACAATATATATATATATATATATATATATATATATATATATATATATATATATATATATACATACATATATATATATATATATATGATCTTTGAGATAGCTAACTTCCAGACATGGAGCTAACTCCAAACGTTTATATGTTTATACTTATATCAAATAATGAGGGTTTGCGAAAAATTGCGGCGGTTGGGGGCTAGGAACAAAAAAGCCCCAAAATATTTGCAACACCTGCCTCAAACGTGAGAGCAAGAAGTTGGTATAATATTTTTTGTACTATTCTCAACTAGACTTATATTCATCGATAATTTTTAAGTTTCATAGCATTATCTCTCAGCGTTCAAAAATTATGATCATATAAAAATTACAACCCCCTCAAATTGAGGGGGGTTTAATTTTCAAAATAAAAATCAAAAAATGCTGGATCCGCCGCTGATATATATATATATATATATATATATATATATATATATATATATATATATATATATATATATTATATATATATATATATATATATATATATATATATATATATATATATATATATATATATATATATATATATATATATATATATATATATATTAGTGAAATAAAAAACACTTTTTAGTTTAAAGTACATGTTTCAAACTTACAAAGTTCATCATCAGTTTAAAATGACCAATATAAAATTTTTCAATATATAGTAGTTAAAAATCCATTAAAAGTTGCTATTCAAAAAACTATTTATAATACATAAATAAAATAAAAAGTATATTACAATGGAAATAACAAAATACAGTCAAATTTACAATTAACATTCATTACACAAAAGGTATTGTACAATAAATGACAGGATGTTGATATAAGTTAGATTAGAACAACTCGATACCTCTGTGTCTAACTTGTTTGTTTAACTCAGGGTTCTGCCATTTTATATAAAAACTTTCTGTAATTTCTAATTCAGTTTCCTTATTGACAGAATCCAGAATGGTAGAACATTCTGCAGTTGCTTTATTAAAACAGTCTATGTTGGATTTAATATGTTGAAATATATGTGATTTTTTTATCTTTCTTAAAATGTTCATCAATACGTTGAAAAATGTGTCGGACAGTTCGCCCTATGTAACAAACATTACAATTTGTACAATTAAATTCATAAACAACGTTAGATTTTAAATTTCTGGGAATAATATCTTTTAATGAAAAAACTGTTGAATTTTAGTAGAAGTAAATGCCAATTTTATGATAAATTTTTCTCGGCAGAACAGCTTTATTAACTCCGATATTTTGTTTTGAGCGTTTATAGATTGTTCACCAGTATCGGGTAATTTAAAAAATTTATATTCATATTTAGGTTTTTCAAAAGGTTCAGAGTTATTAAGATCCAAATATTTTTTAGGAATTATCAATTAATTTATTAGGATATTGATTCTTAAGTAAAGTTATTTTAGTTGACTAAATATTTTCATGAAATCCTGCCCAGGTGTTATTTATTTTAAATGTACAGTCAATAAGAGTTTTAATTAGCCCCAATTTGTGTTGAAATGATGTAAAACTAAAATAATTAGTCAATAGCCCAGTAAAAGTTTTTTTATGGTATATACTAGTTATGAGGATATTTTGATTTTCAATACAAACATCAAGAAAAAGTAATTTACCATTTTTTTCATGTTCACAAGTGAATTTAATTTTCGGGTAAAATTAAAATAATCAAGAAAATTTACAGTTATTTTTAGATGGAAAAGAAGCGAAAATGTTATCAACGTATTTCCTATAAAACAATGGCTTCTAAAAAACAATTCTGCCAATAGGGAAACTGAATTAGAAATTAAAGAAAGTCTTTATATAAAATGGCAAAACCCTGAGTTAAACAAACAAGTTAGGCACAGAGGTATTGAATAGTTCTAATCTAACTTATATTAACATCCTGTCCGTTATTGTACAATACCTTTAGTGTAATGAATGGTAACTGTAAATTTGACTGTATTTTTATTATTTCCTTTGTATCATATTTTTTATTTTAATTGGATTTTTAATTACTTTGTAACCTATATATATTATATTAATTTTATATATTGGAATTTTTAATGGATTTTTAATTACTTTGTAACCTATATATTAAAAAATGTAAATTACGTTAGTGTATTTTACAAATAGAGTGCTCAATGTTCTTAAAGAACAAAGCAATAATAAATTAGTAAAAAACACTTCCTGATGATCCAGCAATGGTAAAACTTAAAGTTGAAGAAAAAAGTTAGATAAGTGTTTTTTACTAATTTATATATATATACATATATATATATATATATATATATATATATATATATATATATATATATATATATATATATATATATATATATATATATATATATATATATATACCTTAAATAGAAAACAATTGAAACAAAACACTTTACAAAGCCTACCCAGTGGGCACACCAATGTTGAAACAGCCTTAGATAACGTTGTTATTTAGGTTGTAAAAACGTTGGATTAATGTTGTATATGGAAAGGGTGGATAACGTAGGATTTATCCAACCGTCAGGGTTAGGGTTAGATTTATCCAGAGCTGACAAAAGTTTTCGTAACGCCCGGGGCATAGCAGCAATTAGGCGCTCCTATAAACATGCATATTTAAGAATTAAGAGTATGTACAATTTTACAAGTTAATGACTGTGTTTGTATTTCTAATACTCTTTACCTTACATCCATATTTTCAAATCTGGATTAAACTTATGTTACATGTTCTCTGATTAGGATAAGAATGATTAGATAGAATAAACAGATTCTTTGAAATTAATATTGTAAAACACTCTCTTTTTTGCTTTTATTATTGGCAAAATTTATTATTATTATTATGTCATCTTACGACAGAGTTGCATCCAATTTATTTTCAACATGTATGTCCAATAGACGTTTTATTCTCTTGTTGCATAGTGGCCCTACAATCATTTTTCAAAATCAATTTTAGTTTACTTAAAGATCCTTCACTTTCTGCAACTGCTTGCGTTGCGTTAAAATTTAAGTTCGAATGCCTATAGTTTGGAAAACAGGTTATAGACCCTTTAAGTATATTTGGTTGCGAAAGTCTAAAGCGTTTCCACCAGTGAATAATAAAGACTTCTTCAAACTATTAAGATGCAAAATAACTTCCATAAAGTTTTCTTTTATTTCACAAGCTTTGCTTTCTTCCGGTTTTTGATCTTTCAACCAGACGAATGAGAATCTTAAAGTAACAGTCTACTCAATCCTAGTTTTAAATTAAATTTGTTCAATGAAATGACAAAGCGCAACGTAAAAGATATTTACTTAAAGCTTATGTTTGGGAAAACACTGATAAAAACTGCATACCCAGGTTCACTGTGGTTTTGCTATCATCGTTTTCTTTGTAAAAAATTACGTTTCATCGCCAAGACAAGTTATCTGATTATCATGAGTCAATATTTTGGTTGAAGCTAAAGCAAAGACTTTTTTTTTTTATATATATTAAGTATTTCAGATGCCCAAAGAAGTCCTTATGGTCTTATCAAAGAGCACCGTAGAAGAACATTTAAAGGGAAGTTCACGCCTCCTTACCGATATTATTAAACTTGCCCAGAGGTGGCGTTGAACCACGGATCTTGTGTTTCTGAGGCAAAAGCGCTAACCATTGCGCTACGGTTGCTTTGAGCAGCAATAACTTCCCATGGTCATTTTGCAATTAGTTTTATAGCAGCAATCTGAGCTGAACGTTTTAATAAGAACTTTGAATTTTCTATGTTTATTAAGATTCTATTGAAAATATGTTTAAACCCTATGAAAGTAAATTTTTACTTTTTTTATTTCTCAGCAGCAGAGGTTATTCTATATCTTAATTCCTAATAAGATATAGAATAACCTCTGCTTTTTTTTATTTGTTACTAAATTTTTAATTTAGTAACCAAATAAAAGAAAGCAGAGGTTATTCAATATCTTATTAGAAAAAAAGCTTTGAACTTAAGAATTTCAAATCAAGTATAAATATTTCAATGATCAACGGTATCATTGCAGACTAGTCTCTAGTTAAAGTATGTAACTAATTCATTTGATGGAAATGCTGAAAACATTTTCACACTTTACCACTACACCACTACCAGATGTAAACTTGAAATTTACAAATTCTTAAAAGTAAATAAGTGGAACTATTTTCAACCTAAAAGAAATAGTTATTTTTTGAGCAAAGAAATTAAGTCAATAGTAAGTTATAATATTTTAAAGCATTATTAAAGCTTTTTATAGTTTACTATAGCAATTCAGGGACTATTTCACACCTAAAATAGTTGGTTAACTGACTCAAAAAATTATTGAAAAAAAATTGTCTGGAGTCCGAAGTCATGAAAATCCACCCTGGATTCCCGTAGTCCATGAAAATTGATAGGACTTCGCAGTCTTGAACATTAGGCATGGGCTGCTTTTCTGCTGAGCAAAATAATTCTTCCTAAGTTATAAACATTCTTCCATAAAGTACATCATTTTTTTACAGGTTACCTTTTAAAGACTTTAGATTTCAATATTGTGTAATAAAATGTGAAATTTTGTATGTTTATTTTCAAATAATTTGTTTTTATAGTTACTATAAGAGAT